>NW_027509678.1:342500-645000 GCF_048541705.1 Temnothorax americanus | reverse complement strand
GGATCAATTATCATAGATCACGTCGAAAATGATTATAAAATATCTTTATCACACATAGTATTCGAACGCGATTAGAAAAGATACCTATTTCAAGACCGCTCCTTCTTTATATGATTTACATTCTGTCTGAAATTGCTTACGTAATCATAAAAGAATCGTTGGAAATTCCATTTGATGGTATACCGACAACAATTTTGATGGAAATTCCGATGTATCCAAAATTCTTGAAACGTTCTTGCTTTCATTGTATAAAGTATTCAAGATTTTTTAATATAGCCGTGTATGTATATGGGACTCAAAGACCTTTAAAGACAGTCTAACATCAGTTAAACAATTTTTTCTTTTACTCACTTTCAGCATGCGAGGCATTTTATCATCCACTCACTATTCTATCGAGAGACAGAGAGCGATAAGTATATATGATCCGAACGGAAAGAAATATCTCGAACGAGCATTGGTGAAAAAGCAAGGGCGGAACGTCTTGTCCAGCAAGGATTCCACGTCCTGCCGAGTCCTGTCCTTTAATAATACATCTCGGAACCGTTAATCACACCGATGAAATATAATTTAATACCTCAACGACCGAGGAACGACCACTAAAAATGACGAACGGCCGGGAAACACGCGGCAAACGTGCCACCCCGGACGTGCAATAACGATAAAGGGTTGGGTATTCCTGAACGACCCTTCTGGTACGGGCACTCGTGAAAGGCGTGTGTGGGCTGTACATTACATTCGTCCACTCGGCCGCACTCAATAGCCTCCCAATTCGCTGGAATCTTTCGTATATGGAGCGTCCGAGTGGTCCTCCACCTTTGCAAATAGTAGTGGGACCAATCCGGGTGTGTACTTACGTATAATATTCAATCAATAGGATGTCCATGCGTCATTCTAGCGGTTTATATTATTGACAGAATGTATATTAGTGAAAATACATGCGACTGGAAAAGAGATTAAAAGCGAATATAAACTTTAATTACTTGGCACTTGCTATGGAGCTTAATATTTATGATAATTCTGTAATAACTTATTACTTTCCAATATTCTTTTTATATCTTTATATATATACAGCATATATGTACACATTGCTGGAATCATTTTTTAAACATTTTAATAAATTATTTATTTTATCTATAATAGTGTAAATAATTTCATTAAAAATTGTTTTGTTGAATTAAAAATATTCTAAATTAGGAAGAGAATATTAATTTAATTTTTCACATAAAAGGACATGAAATGGTAATAAATGACAAGAAAATATATGTACTTTATTTTCTGACTGAAACAATGTCATTCCGCTTTTATAACAATATAGTTTTAAAGTTTCGAGTCTTGAAGATATTTACCAAGAGTTTCGTTCCATTTTTATATAGTGACTGGAATTCTCAGGAGAAGCATGGTCACGTAGATATCGATTATATTGATCCGAAGGGGACGATCTAGTTACTCGACGAAGAAGTCTTCGTTATTGCCGGTATTCGTACTGATGAGATTCGCTCAAGCATGTTCTTTTCGACCTTTATGCGACACTCGTGGGAGCAAAAGCTGTTGCCGAGGACCGAATCGAGATGATGTTTGTAACAATGACGACAATTTCGGTGGACAAAGGTGTTCCCGACAATTTGATCTGCGTGATTTGGAAGTGATCCGGAAACTTGCTGGGTTTTGAGCTAAAACAGACTGAATAGATGTTAGTTATTTTTTTAAATAAAACAAAAAAGGAATGGTAATTAAATATACACGATAATATTATGTCAATCTTGTTAGGGCCAAAGCACATATGACAGTCGTAGTCGTGGACGTAGTAACGCACAAGCTTTGGCGTATCCTGATCTATCAGGTCGGGGACTACGACCGTCGTATATCGCTACGCCATGTTATGTGCTTTGGCCCTTATACGGCAAGAACGTCAAAGAATGCCATTTCTAAAACTACATTTCAAAAGTACGTTAGATCTGTTTCTTTATCTTCTGTCAAGAAACATGTTAATATATACTTTTTTCATACACTATAAATGTAATTGGCACAATAAAGTAAAATACGGCGTAAGTCCACTTGTTTATATAAATAAAAGCATTATAGAGTTTGTTAGCGATCTATTTATTTGCATAAACGCGGAATTTATTATTACATCTCTCTCTCTCTCTCTCTCTCTCTCTCGTCTCTTTCTTCTTTTCTCTCTTTCCCTCTTTCTTCCACTTTTATATAAATTAACGACATATGTACATAATCTGCCAAATATGAGTTAGAACATTACAGAGATTTGTAAAATGAAGTAATAAAGATATAAAAATGTTTTTCAAACCAACCAACATTATAATTAAGTCAGAAAGTCATTATAACAGTCTCTTATTAACGATATATTCGAATTCATATCGATTAGAAATGTAATCGGTACACGATTTACGAGATTTATTTTATTTAAATTATTAATATTACACAATAAGATATATTAATGTTAAAAAAAAATTGAAACGATTAATTAATTAATTTACTGGTTTAATGAATATTTCACAGAAGTGATCGAGTTAAGTATATGATATTGATCCAAAGAGAATTTACGTAAAATAATCACTGCAAAATTTTGCTTTATTATACAGGGTGAGGCAATAACTATTACCACCTTAAATATATTCGAATCTATAAGACCCAGAGAAAAATTAGTGGAACCAAAATTGTACGGTACAAAAGGGGTTATCATACAGCAATAATAATTTTTGTCCAGGTGGAGGCGCTTCGGAGATATCAAGGTCATCTTTATTTTTTTAAATTGATTTGGTACATTTTTTTTTCCATAATATGATAGAGGATCTTGAAAACAAGTTTAGAACTCATGACACAAGATCATTGAACATGATTTAAAGTGAAGAAAAAACGATTAAAGTGTATATAAGAAAATTGATCTCTATCCTGCAATCTAACATTATAACAGATAAAGCCTTTGCCGCATATATTCGTGAACATTTCATGGCTTTTTCTCTCCTGGCTTTACTACGGATAGCTCCTAGAAACTATCTCTAACGGTTTTCGAAGAAAGACATTAAGTCAATCCATAAATCATCTTTCGATTTCGTAGATTCGAGTGGAACGCGTTAACCCCCGACTAATTCCTTTCAATGCACAGACATTCGTTTTCGCTCTTATACCTTTTTATCTACACATTACATGATTGATTTTTCTGGTATAAGGAAGCACTATAAGTTCGTAATAATATTTCTCTATGTATTTTTTGTATATCACGTAATGTATTGAAAATTTTTGATGGATAATATTTATTAATTATAATTATTTAGAAATATTTACGCGCATTGTAATTTGAGTACCAAAAGTATTAATGCGGAGTACAATTAAGTTAAATATTTATTTAAAAAAAATCAACTTATGCATTGTTATTACTGTTATTTTTTTAAATCTAGGTAATACTGTTTAATGGCAAAGTTATGGACAAAGAAAAATCTAAGACTTATTTAGACTTACGTCGTGTCAGCTTAAGAACCTGATGTGGATGTGCATAATAAAGAAGCATTGTCTCTCACAGTGTGTATCACGCTGTGTCGTGTAACGATACTTTATTAAAGCCACTTCTTGTGGTTGTAACTTCAGAGAAGGGAACTTCATTTTCATCCATCTTCCTCTGCCTTCTTCACGCTGCTCTTAGATGCTTCTGAGTTTAAAAAATTGCGATGCGACTTAAGAATGCATTGAGTGTAGATATAGCGTCGCGTGAAACGAATTATGAGATAGAGATGATTATATGAAATAGAGATAGTTTCGGTCAATCAAAAGATGATATATTTTGTGTTGATCAAAACTATTGCTACTTAGTAGTCATTTGTAAAATTAATAACTAATGAGTACAATTATTCAAAATAATTAAAAAATGATAGATTATTAATTTTATAATGAAAATATTGTTGTGTTATTTTTTGATCGCTAATGATAGCTTGAAATTTTTGAGCAACTTTCAAATTTTTAAGTATTTTAATGCAAATTGAAATATATTCCTTTTTTTGTTTTTTATATTGCTTGTGCCATTATTTTAAATAGTTTTTACTATACCAAACTGTAAAAGAAATGTTAGATGGTATTTAAATCCAAAAATTATGCTTTTACGTGTGGAAAGAATCCTCCGCTATAATGTTTTATCTACCTCAAGTCTATGGTATGATAAGAAAAATATGGTCGGATATAATAAAAACGCATTGCCTTCGGCTATACTACGTTATACGGTATAACCGTTGTTTTAGAAAGGTTTCTCGGAGATGTAGGGGTGAGAATAAAACGTCATTTTCATACATCCTCCTTTGTTGAATCCGTATTATGCACGCCTGCATCAAGGCGTTCCGAATGATGCATTCATTATAATCGAGCTTACGTACACGCTCATGCTCGCGAGCATTGTAATTGCGCGTAGAAAAAACTGTGCCCTGTAACGCAACGAATAAATTTTCACCAAATGCGTATATAAGAGAGAAGAGGAAGAGCGTTTGCTTCTTCTTCCTCAAGTTTTCCGTGCGTCTAGATGCAAGATGTATTGCTTAAAAGGGATCGATATTTTCGTAGTCAGTAACTTTCTCGCGGACGGATCCGATGTAATCTCCCCGATATTACACGTGGCCACACGCCCGTTCAAAAATTGAACGGGGCCAGCTTCGACGAGGGTTGCACCTCATAAATTATCAGCGGGGGGTCTGGCGCGAGATCCCCAGTTCGGGCGCATGACTTCGGACGACTGGAGTCGTCTAGAATTTTGAATTATGAGAGCGCGGTGACTCGGCGACTCGGTTGGTGATCAACCCCTCGCCGCCTCTAAGCCTTGACGTTTATATTTGATACCTAAGAAACCGCTGTGTGTGCTTAGTTTCGGTATATCTTAGTTTTAAAGAACAACGTTACAGCGCTTATTATATGGGAGGGATCAAAGAGTCATTTCATATTATATACGATTTGTCCAAATGGTCGGCTCCGCGTTGCGTTAATATCGCTATAGTTTCTTTGAGCGGTGTCTCGTTCCCGAAATTTATGAAGTTACGCGGGGATTTCGAGAGAAGATTTAACGCCACTTTGGTAGAAATTTATGGCGTCAGTATATGTAATAAATTGATTATATGTGCTAACAGAGTTGACACTTGATAAACCTGTTGATATTAATTTTGCATAAAACTTGAATGCAAAAAGCAGGTAGAGATGTAAGTCTATTATACACATTTCTGGAGTAAGATGTGAAGGAGAGAAAAAGAAGAATACAATTATTTATAATTGTATTCTTCTTTCTCTCCAAATTATTAATTGCAAAATTAATTATAAGTATTAGTATAAATATAATACATTTTTTTTGCACAGTTTTAGCATACAGATAAACGTACCTATGGAATTGATAAGTTTACATCAGTATCATATCGCTATGAACGTATATATTAAAGTTTAGATAAATTTATTTAACAGCTAAAAATTTATTCAACCTGCGCAGGTATCCCCTTCTCAGAACTTCTAGAACAAATATTGTCGCATCACCGTCATTGATTATTCATCTTTCAAACCTAGAGTCTAAGCCTGCGGGAAGCGTTTACAGCACGGATTTTATCCTATTTGATCGATCAGATCTCAGTTCCTACTTTTGACTCCAGCCCGTTCTAAGATTAATATGTTATATCTATTATATAAGCATAAAGCGGCACTAAAGCTCGAGAAAGTGGAGCTAAGCCGGCACAGGGCCATCGCGATACTCTACGTGATCCATTTCTTTCCCTGGGTTACTCTCGCCGGCCCATCATCATCCGACGACTAATTGTTTCTTTCGTCGAGCACACGGACGGGCCACTCGATCACGCGGGATGATCTATAGAGGAGTAAATCTTGTTTAGCGAGATACAGGTGGTCATCCTGTACAGAGGGGGAATAGAGCTTGATGGATGGCCGGGTGCCGATCTTGCGGTGCCTCGTGGTTTAGACGCCAAACATACTGATATACGTTAACACGGCGGGGCGTACGGTGTAGTTTAACAAAGCTTTGACGGACTCGCTAGCTCCATGCTCGTTTTATGGAGATGCATCGCGGCGCACAGTTGCGAGATCCCGTGCGTTTGACGGTTGATCTTGCCGCTCGTATATGCATAAGCGCGAAAGGATTAGTCCGAGTTGCGATATCTCGGAATAGTTAAGAGATACCGATGTAAGAATAAAATTGATTGACTGGATATTAACGAGCGTTTACAAGCATCCATGTGATGTTCACTAAAAATTAAAAAAATTGCGAGAAAGATGTTACTTAAATTTTCACTAAAAAAAATTATAAATTCCAAATTTGTTGAAAAATTTTTAAAAGAGTATGCGACATTTTATACATTCTAGTATTTAAGCTCACCGATTTCGTCGAAGATTGTTAAGAAAATAATTTTAGGATTAGAATTATAAATATTTTCTAAATTTTTAATTATTATAATATCATAATTATAATACATTAGACTGATAATAGAATTCGTTTTTTGATTAATTCTGTTGACGATGTAGAACTATTAAACCTCGAGTCAACAGATTTTTCTCGCTGTCGCACTGTGATTTGTGAGGCACAAAGCAGCCGCGTCTTTTTTCCACAGCTATGGATGCATGTGGGTCTTTTTTTAGATCGCTATAACTGTTCTCTCCTCGTTCGTCTTTGTCGACGGTATTTTTTCCCACGCTTTTATTTTTAAGCTTCGATTTAGCCGGTCAACATACTAAACAAATTTGAAAATGTAGTAAATAAGTTTCGTTATATTATATATTATGCTAAATAAAAACGTCCAAAAAATAACTATTACGTTATTATTGATACATTTAATTTCGTCATAATTATAATTTTGTCTTTTTATACAATATATTGTGTTAAATCTATCACTTTTATAACAATTGTAACAAATCTTAATTTGTTACTAATGCGTAAAGAAAATAGATAATACGTATTTTTCTATAGCAAATACAATGTTACATGTACGAACAATATAAAAAAGCGATACATAAAATTTGCAACATTTGTATATTGTTTTGCGCAAGATATACAGATATATATTCTACATATAAGACGCAGCTGCCTTGAGCCTCTGTAAAATCTTTCATGCGTAGGTGTGTTTTGTGTAGTCAGTAAAGAGACGTAGATCATTGGATAATGATGGGATGTTCCGTCCCGTTCCATTTGCTTGTAATCCCATCCTCCCTGGCACAACAGTCATCATGTCGTCATGGTACGGATCACTTAGGGATCATTATAGCTTTATGGCGCTTCCGTATGCGTATGGTTAGCCGCCGTTCGCGTGCAAGTGAATATTGCTCGAACGCTCTATGAATTCGACGACAGCTCGTTTTTTTTTTTTAATTGTAATTCGTCACAATAAAAAAGGAAGTTGTTTGATTGGTCTTCATCAGGTTAATGAAACCGACGCGCGACATATTTGCAGGAAAATCACCGAGAAGCGGGAAAGCGACGTGGAGAAATGTATGCGAAAAAGAAGAATAAAGTCGAGCGGGAAGGAAAAAGACGCGATAAAGTTAATGAATCGCACGAAGAAAGCGGGCTACTTATTAAAACATACGGCGGCAGCCGTGATGAGGGGAGAGAGGTCGATTTACTCGAGTGAAAAAGCTGCCGGCACGCCGCGCCGCGCCCGCCACCGAGCAATTTCCCGTCGCACGGCGCGGCGCGAGCGGGAGCGGGAGCGGGAGCGATGATTAATTCTCTCCCGGCGCGATCCCGCGAAGAAACCCGCAACACACCCGGCCAGCGTCGCACGGTCCGCAGGTTTCCGCGAAGTCGAATTAATTCAGATGCGACGCGATATCCTTGGGCCTGCACGCGTTACATCCGCAGTCGCCGGGTACTCATCGCGTGTAACGGCACACCGCGGATGTATATCGCGGATATTGCGTTACCGTATTTCATTACACGGGTGGACCGGACGCGGTACGCCGGTTTGCGGCTTATCCTGGCGCGGGTAAACCGGTAACCGGTACGTGCGCCTTTCCCTCTCCCTCTCTCTCTCTCTCTCTCTCTCTCTCTCTCTCTCTGTTCCTATTACGATGCGCCCACATTGCAGCATAGCATTCTCTCCTTCACGAGGGATAGCCGACTTCCGGTCGTTCCATATCCCATTCAGGAGTATCATCTTACGCGCTCCTCCTGATTCAAACTCTCCCTGGGCACGTCATAATCAAAGGCTTACAGCTCGCTCACTTCTGCACACCCCGATGTAAGTCAGAAGACCCTTTGCTTAGCGCGACCACCCTTGATGCTATATAATTGCTATAGAGCTATACGGGATACCACGTGTGGGATAATTTTGGGTTACAGTTACCAGTTTCCAGTTTAAAGACTTAAAGGTAATATGTAATTGTATGATTGGTTGAAATGCAAATCAATGGCGAGAAAAATTCATATATAAGGGATTTGGGAAGAAATCTCAATATAGTTACTTCTATCTGAATATATGTCGTAGATAAATATAATAAAAATATTACAGTAATATACGTAATAAAATCAAGTTTATAAATACCATTTTCATCCATATTGAGAAATGAAATTTTATATTGGAGGTAATTACGCATGAAATGTTTAATATCTATCTTGTTAGCGGAGAATACAGTTACTCGTCCATTGTAATAAACCATATCCTTATTGAATATCCCCATTATCCTGATTCTCAATTCACAGCCGAATACCATTTGCAATCTCATTGTTAGATATTAAACTATTCAGTGGGATATTCACGTATAATAGCATCTAAATTGGCAGAAGTTTAATGGCTGAACATATTCCACGATTTGTGATAATATTGAAAAACACATGTTACTATAAATGTATTATACATTAGATATATGTCACATATTCATATGAATATCTGAGCCATTACACCTTTGTTCTATATTATTTTATTCCTAAAGTCCAAATTAATATTATAATATGTTATAGTTTTGGGAGGTTCGGTTAACCAAGAGTGCAAAATAACGTTTTGATAATCGTTCCAATCGTTAAAGTGTTATGCCGTGTCTGGCTAAGTTTCTGGCAGTGGCGCAAAGAGAAACTAATTATATAACGTGATAACGAGATAATGTGGAACCGACCGTGGAGCCTTCGTACTTGCGCGCTTATAAAGAGAATAGGATTATATATAGAAACGGAGAGAAGAGGTACTGAAAGACACGGTCCCCGTGTTCTACCCGCCGGTTTCCATTATTATACCGGCGATTTGCATGTTACGCTTTTTACAGAATCCAACTGCCACTCGCCATTATGCAATTAACTTAGGAACATATGTGTGTGATATCATCTAATTGTAAGAGGCAGGCACACTGGGACGACATAAGACAGTGGCTACTCACTATCACTTATCTATACCATTTTTCATCGCCTTATCTCGCTCTCGTGCGGAATGCGTAAATTAACGTTAAAGAAAGAGCATTCTGTCTCATTACACGTGGCAATTGCGGGGGACTCCGCAAATAACGTCAGACAGTAAACGTAATAAATCACTTTTAACTCTGGTACATTAAATTTAAACAAAATATGAAAATACTTACTTTGTTGTGTAATAACGTTTCGCGTTACAATTTCTTGTACGCAAATCATCAAAGACTATTAATTAAAGTTAGAAAATTATGTGGCTTTCCATCGATCACGCAACAACCACGTGTACATGGGTCGAGTAGGCTTCTGGTCAATTATACACCCAATTATTTCGGAGCAGCACTCGGGTTAATTACATATAGAACGTTGATTTTAGGCCGCGCGTGTGGTAAACTTATACGAGATTAATTGAATTTAATTTAGCGCCCGAGGGGCGATCGATCGCACACGCGAAAAGTTAGAATTTATTGTATAGCTGTTTTAATAACATCCGGATGACCGGATGATTGAATTTTAATCCCCAGAATATTTTTGGATTTCGCAATAACGAGAGAAGGAGCTGATTTATAGAAGTAGAAAGAGAAAATATACGTGGAATCCCCTTGGCGCTATTATTCCTCTACGGTATCATTGTCCAATTATATTTCCAATTATTTTGAAAACGCATCCGGCTTACATCGTACTCGGCGCGTAACGTAAGCGCAATTTAATCATATTTCATTTTCAAAGGGGTTTTCCCGTCTCCGTTTTATAAAACGGAGACGGGAAAACCCCGTTTGATTTTACGGTTGTTACTTTTAAAGTATCCCTTTACGTGTGCGGTTTTTTATAAATGTTGCAGAGTACGCGGTTTTATAAATATTTCATAAACTTGTACATTTTGTTCCATTCAAGTTATACATTATATATATTTATATATAATGATAACAATAAATTGTATAGGTAATTAATACAAAAAATATTATACATATATATTGCTGTAATGCTTTTAATTAATTATTATATTTATTGTTTCCGATAACTTTTATGTTTTCATGTTATCTACTAGTAAAAAAGATATATTAAAATATATGAATAACATTTTTAAAATATTTTTTATTTTTTATGATCAATTTTTGGTTATAATCCTCCAATAACGATTAATTCATGAGAAAAAAAAATAAAATGGCTCTTTGTTATAAAGTTCTCGATATTTAGTTTACCATTAAGAAAAATCCGAAACGAATTAAAACGTTTGACAATTATTAAAGCTTTTATATCAAAGCTATTAGTAGAAAAATATTGCTAAAAAACTTTACATATTTGTGAGTGTGTAAATATAAACTTCTATTAATTCTCTCCTTTCTGAAGTAACAAATTTTACATTTTTAAGCACTGAAAGTATTTAATGTAAGTATTTACTCCAGATTACAGAGACTGCATCTCCTTTCTCCTCTCTGCTTCCTGCATTGGAATGGAATTATATGTGTCCTTTTTGTTTTTATTTCGGCGCATTTAACTTGTGAAAGTATCATTTAATTTCGAACGCTGGAGGAATTATTTTGCCATAAAATATAGAAGTTGTATTCTAATAAAAATTTTAATAGTTTCTTAATGAGTTCCGCGCCTTTAATAATTAATTCCTCAAACTTATATTTCTGCAACTGAGTTAATTTCATCCACGCAAATTAGGAATTTAATTAAATCTCGGCAGTCATTTCGGCCGTGCGGGCCTATGGCCACGCACAAAAATGGCAATTAAATCCGGCATGCCGTTATTAAATTCCACAAATCATCTGCGGAGCCTTGAATTTTGCGTGAAAAAAAATGGTCAAATTGATTATGATTTAATTCTGACGCGATATTGCAAGAATTGTTTAGCCAATTGTTTTCTTATCGCGGTCCATTATATGTATAAATATATTCAGTATATACTATATTTCGAAACTTGTTCAATTTACTTTTCCCAATTGTTGGAATCAGCTAAAATTTTCTATTACTGTGAGATAAATGCAATTAGCACGATTAAGATAAATATTCCCGATGTTTTCCAACTATCAATCATGAGGGTAGAAAAAAGAAAGCAGAAAAAAGATTGCAGAAGTATTCTTCGGTGCGCCTACGATGATTATTCAAAAACAATCGTTGAATTTCAAGAATAATCAAATATCGTTTCTTCGCGTCAAGATAGCAAATTTTAACTGCTTTTACAAGTGCAACTAGTTTAGGAGTTGGTAATGTGGGGCTCGTAGTACTCGCGCCGAATAATAACGTTGCATTTCAGCAGACTGCGGTGGGAAATGAGAATTAGAAATTGCTTCTTATCAGAGTCACTGCATGGCACACGTATCGAAAACGTACATAGATAAGAATATTATTGTTTAGTCTTACTAGCTTCTAGATACTTCTGAAAGCGACGCTATAAATTAATATATTATTACAAATATAAAGAATTATCGCTAATTAATTTTTAAAAACGTAAAGTTTTATTTCTTTATTTTATTGTAACTAAAAAATTAAAACCCAAAAATTTTAGGTAATAAATATATATAAATTAAATACCGAATTCGCGTTATTGAATTTAGGTTATTGAATTAACCTCGGATAACTGATGACACAGGCCGATCGTCAACGATTCTTTACCACAGACAAGCGCGATATATAATATAAACTCCATCAACAATTATTGCCGCGCACAGCCGACAACGGCATACCAAATCCCGCGCGCGGCACCTCTCTTTTATTACCGTTCGCCGAGGAGAAGCAAGGAAGAATTTGCGTTCCACAGGTCGGCGAGGGGGTGGCACCATTTCTATTCATCGCGGAAAATAAACCCGGTCTCGATCGCGAGTTCCCGATAACCATGAATATTTTATCCGCATAATATTTCTGGCACCCATCGGCGCGCGCTTTTTTCGTCACGCTCTTCATCGGTCCTCCTTTTCCGCCGTTCTGACGAGACGACGGAGGCAATAACGAGCGTCGCATCCAGAATCCGTATCGTGATCCGTGTCGGTGCCCGTGTGTAAACGCGTCGGCGTGCAAATCGCGGATTTCCCCACACCCGCATTTCGCGGCATTCACAGGCATGCTTCTTCTATTTCTTCTTAAATCAGTGCCATCATCAGTCTCTTGTCAGAGACAATACAGCCATAATTTACGGCATTCAAATTCAAATAAGGCGATTTCTCAGCAATTTAACATGAGTGGTGGGGATAGGCTGACTACGCACACCGAGCGCGCTATATCGTCATTCATTATCGTCGGACTCCGCGCGGCGATTCAGATTACGGAAAACTGTGATTATATCGAGTGTTTACTTAATACATGTGCTTCGCAGAATTTATACGGATACATCGATACTGAGAGGTAGTACATCACATTCGATAATATTAACTTTAGATTACATTCTTTCGGTCGATCGGTCTCGCTTTCAACCGTCAACTTGACTTGCGTCGCGTCGCGTTTCTTCAGAATTAATGAAGTTGTCATCGATCGTTTTCGGAACGCGGATAAAAGATACGAACAAACCCTAAATTGAGAGTAACGCCGCGACGTGTTTTTTGAAGAATTAGCGATTACGCAGTCTTCATTAATGTTGTATGTTTCACCTCGTATTTAAATCGTGTTTTGATATTTGGCAATATTTGGTGATCGTGGGGAATAGACACGAATGTAAATAATGTATAATGTTCATAAATCGATGATTTAATTGCTGCAATTATAACCCAAAACCGCCTGACAATCGCAGTATAAAGCAGCGATCGTATTATTTTCGGTTGGCAATTATAGTGGAGGCAAATTAGGTTTTTATCTCGGAATCGGTTAAAACTACTTGAATTTAAACTTTTTTTTTTTAAATGTAGGTAATTAAAAACACTACAATGTTTATGGGTTAAAAATTGACGCTGTTTGTTTATTTAATAATATTTAATTAAAGCGTCAATTTTTAACCCATAAACATTGTATATAGTATTTTTAATTACTTACATTAAAAAAAAAGTTTAAATCCGAGTAGTTTTAACCGGTTCCGAGATAACGCACTTTTTTGGTCTAATTTGTCTCCACTAAATGTTAGCATGTGAAAGCGAGCGTAGCAGACAGCGCACTGGTAAACCAAAGATCTCAGGTTCGAATCCAGTCCTGGTAGAACCAAAATAAATAAATTGTATCGCTTGTCTCACCTCCTCGACGGAATGGCAGTCCGTCAGGAGTATCCCTTGCCTCGAAACCCCCTCTACCTTGCCGTTCGGATTCGGTTTTAAACTGCCATGTACTTAAGTCCCATGTGCTTGTGTACGCACAACCTGTGTGCGCACCACAAGCACATGGCTTTGGGGGAGGCCTAGGTCCGACTCGGACTGTTGCGCCATTGGAAAAAAAAATAATTGTTAGGCTATTTCGTGGTTATTTCTCTTTGACTTTAAAGTTTAAAGTTTAAATAGCCACGAAATAGGCAAACAATTTTTTTTTTCCAATGGCGCAACAGTCCGAGTCGGACCTAGGCCTCCCCCAATTGTGCCCGGGCCCTAATTCATACATTTATTTCTCTTACGTGTCTTATATTGCAATACGTAAAAGTAATCTTGACATTATATTCGTTGTTTAAAGTGCGAAAGTACAGGTGTGGGAGCAGCAAGTGTGTAGCGTCTTCGCGACGCGACGCGACGGTTGCTCCTGGCTGGAGAGTGAAGTTGGCCGCGTGATTTACTTAAACACAGTGATTGGCGTATAATATGGAAAATATTTAACATTTATTAAACACACAGTAAATGACAACAACCATATAACCTCAAATTTTGAGGTTATATGCTTTGGCCAATAACCGCCAGTAAACGCCACATTACTAGCGCCAGTTTGCATCAAGTGTTTACACTTGCATTTTTACTGTCATAGTCGACTGGCGCGGCCTAGCGCCACCAATCATTGCGTGTGAAAACCGGCCTTTAGCGTCTACTTGCGGGCGGGCTGCGGGACGTCAAGCGTCACGGGCATCGAGCGGATCGTATAGTTTCATTCGTAGCTTCTTCGCCGTAATTCTTCCGTCGAGATTAATACCGGAATTCGGGAGTGCCGTGCAAAGTGTCGAGATTTTCGCGCGTGAACGTTGCCGCGTCGTGAGTGAGTGCATGCGTCGACGGAGATGCGACAACGGAGGAGAATCGAGGAGAGGAGGAGGGGGCCTGGGAGGCATCGGGCGACGGCGGAGCGACCATGGGGTGTGAGTAATTGTTTCTCGTTTATTATTTTGCTATCCTGTGACGGATTCCGCAACTTTTCCAAGCGCGACTTGATTCGCCCACATTACGTGATATACTTATTATTCGTACATTGCAATACCGTTCGAGGTTAATTCCGGCGAAATTTCGCCGGAGTTCGATCTCCGGCATATGCGAGAAGAAATGTTACGTCCCGCGCGCGAACGTCGCGTCTCTCTTATTCACATGGTCGTAATGTTACTTAATTGTACGATTTTTCACGAGTTAATTATGCGAACGAGTTAATACGGAAATATGCAGCCGCGATCGTTTCTTTTTGTATTAGCATTTTTAAATTAATGTTAAAATAACGTTTTAAAAGTTTGACGAGCGCGATCATCATTTACTTTAAGTATTGATTACCTTGGACATTGTTTTAATGTAAAAATATTTATATGTTACAGATCAACGCAGGGTTACATCTCCGCTGTTGGTCGTCGGTCGGTGAGTTATTTTTTTATTTTTAATGTCAAGACAATAGATTTGTAAAAAACATATTACAAACGTAAATAAAATGTATGTATATGAGATACAAAATATTATGAAAGAATCACGAACAGTCTTTTTCTAACGATTATTAGACGTTATATCAAAATTGTTATTTAAAATGATAATTAATGTAGTGGTAAAGTGTCTGTATTATTTAATCTTATGAAATATCCAAATATATTAATTATTTTTACAGTTATTGCAGAAAAAATTAAAACATTAAAGATCAGCAGTAGAAAAATGTTACAAATGAATTAATTAATATATTATAATCTATTGCCTTGAAATGGACAGGCTCGGAAATGGATAGACTAGAGCCTAGAAAATATTTTTATAATTTATGTCCCTCTGCTGACTTTTTATTACACAATGTTACGCGCGCTCAGTGATAGTGATATCCGAATAGGGTGGCGGTCTCATTCTGATATCATGATTCACGCAAACTGGAAAAGGGTGGCACAATCTCGTACTCGCGGATCCGCGCGCAACGGGCTTTCGTATACGGATCGTCGCGTGGATTAACAGGCTTCACGGATCGCCGCGGAATGGACCGAGCATAGAGAGTCAGGATACTGTTATGATGCGTGTAACGGGTAATGTTGCGTGCCGAAAGTAATGTTGTTCGCGAAACGCTGTTAATAGATGCGTCGCGCTGTCCTCGTATGTCGTACTACGATTTTATTGCGCGAGTGCGATGTCACGCTCTCTGCGCGTCGCTCGATAGTTGACGGTGCCGAATATTCCACGTTACGATCTGTTAAAATATATCTATATATATCTATAACTGTCACCGCAGTAAGCATTAATCAGAACAATCGCGAAAGACAACGATATATCTAAATTAAATATAAAACATGCAATGTGCGAGCAATAATATTGTAACAATTAAGTAATTTAAATCGATTGACTGGCAATATATAACATCTTTTCGATGTGAACGCATTGAAAAAACTGTGAGCCAACTCGCTTTGTCGGATTCACACAGCACTTTTTCGGATCAATCATCGAGATATTATTAATTTCGACCAACGCTTTTGGTCAGATGATATGTAATTTCTAAATTAAATAGTTTTAAATTTTATTGCAAAAAATATTACCCCAGCTAGAGTTTGAACCTGGAACCTCCCGTATATCGTGCGGGTGTCGTGCCAATTCGACCACTGGGGCTGTGGTAATATTTATCGCAATAGCAACTATAAGATGGAGCACCGATTCTTCAGTCAACGGTGTATAATAAACAGAATAATGAATTTTCTTCGCTAGTATATAATAGAATAACAATTAAGTAATTTAAATCGATTGACTGGCAATATATAACGTTTTTTCGATGTGAACATTGAAAAAACTGTGAGCCAACTCGCTTTGTCGATACATAATATTTGTCTTTCTAGAGAGCAAATACGATGGAAATAAGAAATTAATTAATTAGCTAATCACGAGAAGAGGTGCAAGTAGAGCGAGAAGCAACAGGGAAATTATTATTAATACGCCGAGCAAACTCGAAAAGAAGTTAACAAAATGTCAAGATACCTACGGGCTAAAGACTCCTTTCTCGCGGTCGGAGGATGGATCGTGTTGGAAATTTAAATTTTCCCACGTACGGCAGCTCCGCGCAAAGCTCGAGTGGCTCGCTTAATAAAATTTTCCTACGTGCAGAAGTTCCTCGCGCGTGCGTCTCTCTCTCTCTCTCTCTCTCTCTCGATCTCTCTTTGTTCGCGTGTGCACGTTTCAAGAGCATAAGACGTGAAATCCGTGTCTCGTTTGCTGCTATACGCGCGCGTATGATTAGAAGGGGAGAGCACACGTTCAACGCAATGGATCGCAAATTCTGTGTGCATTCGTGGTTAGCGGCGCGCAACGCCGGAACGATCGATCGCGGGAGATATGCACGCTCGGCGGATGCTGCGCTTTTGCGCGCGGGTCGCGTCGATGAACCGGTCGCGAATTCCCCCGCGCGCGGTCGTGATACGCGCGGCGTTACTACGTTGTTGCCTGATAAGCGGAGTTCACTGTGCGCAGATTTCGCCCCCCTACTTAACCCTTTAACGCTGCTCGCCTCGAATTGACGAGCCGTCCGTTATGAGCGATTTATGTAATTAAGCGAGACACAATGCCAAATTCATCGTTGATTGCCGCGCGTTCGTCACCGCTAACAAAATATTTTTGATCCTGCATTCTCTGGGCATTCACAATTATCATACTATTGCATCGTTAGTATATTAACCTCGTCAACGACGATAATAGACTAGTCAAATTATAAGCCTGTGTGATATCGTATTCGCTAATAACCGAAATTGTAGAATTTGTGAAGGTTATTTTAAAAAATAATTTCAAGTCAAAATATATCGAATTAAGTATTTTTTACTTGTGAAGACTATAGTGAAATTTGTAAAGAAAACTATCAAAGTACAATTAATAAATCTATAAAAATTATCAAAATTAACAAGGCATATTTAGTTGAATGGATTTACCATGAAATTATAGTTATGTGCGTCAAGATTATAATTATAAATTATATTTTATGGATAATTGCAATATCTGCCCACAATATCTTGGAATAACATGATGCGGAATAATATTAATACATTTGTGCACTGTTTTCATATTGTACTTGTGATAAACAGCTAATTTTGCATAGCTAATTATGATCACATATATATACTGATCGCGTTCGCATTTTGACTAGTATTATAGCATCTGCATGTTCCAAATGGTGCACATCTGATCTATGATTCGTTCTCCAAACAGATACATTATATACTGCAAATGCCTCAATTCCCTTATAAATGATTGAGATATAATAAGGTAATTGTATAAATACCAATGCCTGGACACGTAACTATGTGTCTGGACATTTATATATCATTTTATTCTTAAATAAGTTATAACGCGAATTGAAATTAAAGAATCAATGATAAAAATATTTTTCTTGTATTATATTTTTATCTTTTAAATTGCGTTATATTTATTTGAAAATTAAAATGATAAAGGTGTCCAGAGACATAGGTCTTAAGTTGGTACATTTACCTTAAAATCTATTAGGAAAATTTACTTGTCATATCGCATCTGACAATGAGTTGTTTAAGAATTTTATTTTTGCCGTTACATGACTAGTCGGTAAAATTGTATTTCAACCTTAATCGATTTACACGTCTCGTATTCAGTTACTGAATATCTCGAGGAGCATAGTCATTTTGGGAAATATACAGTATCGGAGTAACACATGCACGTTTCGATAATCCACGTTAATCTATGCAACGCGTTATCACTTACATCGCTTAACCCTTTACTTCCTCCGTATTTCCCCTTACAATATTAACACGATTTGCTATATCACATTTCGGCGCCGCGCCGCGATGCCTACAATGCGGGCTCCCCACGCACGTAGGTTATCGAGTTCCCCGCTGCACACTCGGCGCGTATCTTCGTGTGAGCTCCAAATTCATGAGGGACAAGTGCTTGCACCACCACAATATCGTGGCGGCGCAACGAGGAAGGCAATTGGCCCCTCCACACCCTCGTGGATTTCACTCGCTCGCACTTACACACACGTGTACGCCTCGACAGACGACAATTCACGACGATCGTCGTCGTGAGCCACGCACACTGACGGAACGTCGTCTCGAGTGGATCGTCTCCGTGGGTCTCGCACCACGCGCGGCTAGTCGCGGCTCACGCACCCACAGAGTGCGTGCGACTGGTTTGTCACGCGTGGCCGACACGCGTGTGTGCACATTATACGTCGCCGTCGTATTCGTCGGCTTACCTAAGTTTATTGTTAGAGGGACCGCGCGTATAGCGCACTGTAGACGAAGCTTGACGATTTAGTGTGTCTCGCAGACCGGTCCGGGTATCACGTGTGCCGGCTCCGATATAGCTCGATCGTCTCCACGGTGATGTCGCGAGAGATCTCGGTGATAACGCGTAAACGCATGTGCAAATTAAGGTGAATCACAAAATGACGATTTGATTACAGTTTTCGATTATTGTTATATTGATAGATTTTTGATAAGGTTATGAATGGATATAAGTGAGAGTGCAGTTACTTCTAATCTGTTTGATAGATAATTTCTCAATAATTCAGTAATTTAAAATTATAACAAGATAAAACAACGATAATATCATAAAACAATTGCATAATTTAATAAGTAATATAAAAAGGAACACAGCTAAAATTTTAACTTTACAAAAATTATTTTTATATAGTAAATTATATATATATTTGTGTGACAATATTAAATAAATTTTACGATAACATGATTGACTGATAAAAATAAAAAGAAATAATGGAGATAGAAATGTAGGTGTATTTCTACGACGGTAATTAAATCCGAAATAACAAGATTACAACACGACCCATTTTAAAATACGTGATGGAGAAGAAGAGGGAGCCGAACCAGAACACCAGAGGCAAATAAAAACTGTCACGGTACGCATAGCTCCGACTTGTTTACACAGATACCACAATCTGCTCCCATTTTCCGTACATCCCTCCGTCACAAACCTGAAAATCAAGCGAAACGCAACGGCGAGATTCTGCGGGCATCGCACCATCGGAGAACCGCCTCGCTCCATCAGATGACGGTGGTGCGGCGGGCGGAATGAGGGAGTGAAAAACGAGAAATTAGGATTTCGAGGACAGCGAAGTGCTTGGAACACGAAAAACCAATTGCACGAGGACTCGAGGGGAAGTTGGTGGATAGTTGAAAGCGCGATAGCTCGATGAGAGTCCGAGAACGGTGAAGATAGAAATACATTGTTTACTCCCAAAATAGTATTTCTATATAAAACTGTCAGGCAAACTGCTGCGTACACGAAGCGTGACGCTCAAGAACGCGCGCGTAATATTTTAATGAGCATTTGATCAAAAGAGAGAAAAAGAGAGAGAGAGAGAGAGAAAGGCTTAAAAAATAACTATAAATAATTTTATGAAATAAATAGGTATTTTATTAAATAAAGCAGATTAAATAAGTTTTATAATAAAATAACTAACAATAAAAACTGACTGAAAATTAAAGTTTTAAACATGCATTAAATTGACAAATTATTAATAGTTTCTTATTTTTTGTCCCGGATTTTTTTCCACGAGCATGTTTGGTTTCGTTGAATTTTGGAGGAAAGTGGATACATAACGCTTCGTCCCCGGCTTCGTCTTAATTTATTCTCTTTCATTTCATGCGTTTCTTAATTTTACTCGTTTTGCAAGAGCACATCACAATTCCAACAAAAATTCAAAACGCTCACAAAAGAAAGTGTCCGAACATGAAATCCTCGATGGAAATTTTGATGCTGCAAAGTGAAATAGGTAAATTGATATATATTGTCGACAACATTGACTTTTCCATTCTCCGAGTCACAAAATTGCGCCGTTTCCTGCCGCCGCCAAAGACAAAACGTCGAACGGATGTCGAAAATTTCGTCCTTTCGAAGAAAAGCTTCGTCCGGATTGTGCCGATGCTAAAATTATTCCACTAGAACCTCGTCGAGCCTTTTTTCGTCACCGTATTTGTCGGTACGAGCGGCCCGCGACGCGATGTTTTAATGTCATTTCAAGCTCCGGCGCTTTCTTGAAGCTAATTCTTAAATGTGTCGTTAGCTTCGTTTCCTTTTTTCGATTAAGCTCGCGTCTCTTTTACTTTCTCTCTTTCAACTTCAAAATTCTAATTAACTTCAATAATTACGAATGCGGGATGGGAAAGACTTTACACACTCTCTTTGTCGGTGACGAGGGAGAGGAAAAGACAGTCACGTTGTCGAGAGACAATCGTGCATGTTCTTGGGAATACGTGTGATATAAATAACACACGTATATATCGTATAAGGTGTGTGAAGCCTCACAATTTTTGTCATTTTTAATGTTTTGGTGAAGACTAGTTTTAAATTTAAAGCTGAAAAAGAAATTTACCTTTGAGAGATGAGAAAAAATATATATATAAAACGGAATAAGATTAAATAAGTGATATAAATTATATTTTCAAAACAAAAGGCTTTGTGTGATATTCAATGCAAAATTCATGTAGTTTAGAATATATAAATTTATAAAAAAAAGCAAAAAATATTATTAGTTTTTTTTACTTTTTTAGTTATCTCTCGAATAGAAAAATTTATTTTACGTTTTCGATTTATTTTTGCAAGCTCTATTATTTCATTCACTATACGATTATACTACGCGTCATATCCTCTGTGTGTTTGCATATTTTCATTTTTTTCTAACTTAAAGTCCATTCTCTTAATTCTTGAGAAAATTCCGTTTTGCTTACCCACGTTGCTTTTTCGCGAAAATTATTTTCTGACGTTATTTCCCCCCCTCTTTTCATTCACACGAGTCTTCTCTCCCTCGACGATGTCATATAAGTGTTTGAATTTTAATTCGTCCCGCCCAGAAAATTTCGTTATTCCCAGCGTGCTCGTACTGCCGCATGTCGTACATTCACGCCGTGTTATCATATGCGCACACATGTGTACGTCGTACACAAACGCGTTTTACGTGTTCCTAGTTTTATATCCCACCGAGTGCACCTGTGCAATACACTCGGTCGCTATCTCCAACCCGCATCTCTCGCTTCTTCGCCCTCGTTCCTCATCAAGCTCCGTATAGCTTAACAAGGGCATTAATTAATAATACCTCCCAGGGATAATTTGTGCCTGCCGTCTTGCATCAGCATTGTCATTGTCCGCGGAGTCGACGTCTAACCCTTTGTGTCTGCATCGCGATGCATCTTAAAACTAACCTGGTGCGATTCATGCATAACACACACACACACACACACACGCACACACGCACACACGCACGCACGCACGCACGCACGCACGCACGCACGCACGCACGCACGCACGCACGCACGCACGCACTGTGTTTAAAGATACGCGCCGGCCTCTTTGGACGCAAGTCTAACAGTTTACGAAAAATAATGGAAATAACTAACAATAAGTAAGTTCTTATTATAGGAAAGTTAATCTTTTAAATTAATCTGTATATATCACATTTGAAGAATGTCTTTACTTTTGACATTATTTTGAACAATAATCGTGAAGTAGAAATATTTTGATAGTCTTATAAAATTACAGATTTTGCAACCACATATGATAATATTTACATATTTTATTTCAATAAAAGAGAGATAACCAGAATGAGGGGTTAGGTGTAGCGGTCGTCCACGTTTACAAACTAGAAATATTATTTTTATACAGACAGCTCGGTGCTTTGTTGCAGTCATTTCACTAATTTGCGACGTAAACTTTCAAGTTATATACAGATATATGTAAAATCCGCATTGGTTTATGAATTTTATTTTTGGCGTGCTAATTTGGAAACACAATTCCAGTCCGATGTAAACATATTATTTGTAACAATATTTTTGGATAGAAAGCAGATATGTAGTTGTAGAGTATAAAAAAGTTCCTTATTTATCTTTGTAAATTTATTTTTAGGGAATTTGTACTATTTTTGATTTATAATGAAATTAATCAGAACAATTTTAACAAACATTAAATGTTTTAATTTTACCACAAGTGTGTGATGATTTTTCGTGATTTTTATTTCTTTATCTAAATTTATTTACATAACTTTTATAATTTTATGAATTGATTTACGTTGTAAGCAAAATTAATTTTAATAAGGTAGTCGAAAATCAATAATTATGCATTTATTTTAATATATCTACAAATAATAGTATTTTATCACCCCGATTTCTCGTGCCATATTGGATTCGTCATTTTATGCACATTTCATGGTTCGACACGTCCTTCGTAAAATCACGCCGTGATATTTTCAAACCAGTATGCTTTTTATGACTGCGTGTCCACAAATTTTCCGTTAAAATGGTCAATTTGAAGGCAACACAATCGGATGTGCAATTCATGGCGGAATAACATTTAGCATTTTCATCAATAACAGATGCGATCTACCGAAATTAATATTTGAAATAATTTTTCACGAAGTTGCTCACTATTTTCGATTAACATCGAGATTATTTCATTTTTGAATCTTTTCTATCTATACACGTGATGGCATGCGTTATTTATCAGACATTTTTGAAAGTATGAGAATAAGTTCGGTAAAAATTTAGAGTAAAAATTTTATTTTATGAACATCTTATGTCCATTCTCTCTCTCCAGTGAAGATGCGAGAATATCACGCTTTATGGCAACCGTGCGCGAAATAAATTCCATTGTATCGCATTTCGATACGTTTAATTTAATTCTCGCCACAAAGACAACGTTTCCTCTTCCACGCTGTGATAGATAATAATTTCTTGAAACCGCCGGCACGTGGAGATACCTCGAAGACGACAATGACCATAATAATGATGCCGACGTGCCGGTACAAAGCCCACTGACGAATTAATTAACGGAATGTCATTATCTAGATACGGTTTAATTCGAATCGGGAGCAATTTGATCTTGCAACGCGTAACTTCGTCGCTTTTTGTGCCGGAAATCAATGTCTTTATGACCAGAAATGTGTTTATTAGCGGAAAATCGAGACTTTTAGATGGAAATTAACGAGGTTGTTTTAAAAAATAGTTGGAGATGGAAACGCACTGCTTCCACTATCCACCTGCCCCCAATTAACCTATATGCGGATAAAATTCAGCGGTGTCGTTACTGAATATCGAAATAGCTAAACATTTTAATTAAAACTGAACAAAATTTTAATGCTCATAGCATTATCAGATTGGAATTATTGATCGTTGAAGGATCGCTTAATTTTAATTTATGTTTGACATTATCGATTATGAAAGACTTGTATTATTGTTCACAAAATTAAAATTGTTTTGAATGGACAAATATTCAAGCGCATATTGCATGTGTTTGTCTAGACTATATTTAAGCGCTGAGACTCCAACTAAGCGATTTGATTTTTGAACGTAGTATTATAATTTCATTATATATATTGATATATATATATATATAAATTAATTATTTATATAAGAAATTATTAACTACGAAAAAAGAGAGAAAAAATTACAGAATTATAAAAAATAAGTAAGGTCACTTATTTCGGTATGTGTATGACAAAGTCGCGTTATAAATATCGTGCAATAAAAATAAATTTATGATCTTTACTAGAAACAGAAGCCGCCAGCATCGGGCTGATTCATTCATTCTATCTAATTTAAGTTAAACTTAGCCAACTCTTGTCACAAATTGAAAATGTCCTCGTAGTCTCCCTATTATAAAAAGAATATAAACCGTGTGAGAGAGAGGGAGAGAGAACACTTTTTGATGAAACAAACATTGCTCTCTTTTTTTCTCTCCTTCAAATAATTTTCAGTCGTCATAAATTAATTCAGTCATTTAAAACAATAGGTTTCATCATGGCTTAAAACGCGGATGGAATTTTTAGTTTTCAAATATTTCTTATAGGTTTTATCCAAATGCATGCAACTTTCTTGAAGAATAACACACACGTTTCTTAGGAATTCCACGGATCTTTTTGTCGTATTTGATTATCCTTGTAATTGTAAACAGAATAACTGAAAAATTACTCCGCCGTGCGCTGTAAATTACCGCTACATTCATTCGTAATGATGGTACGGTGCACGCAGAAATTAAGATGGTCGTTTCACCGCCATTTAACTCCGGTGCTGATCAATTTTATTGCGCGGAACGCGAATAATCGCGAAAATTAACTGCCAAAATTTATGACAAACGTAATGCATTCGCATATGGGCGCGCAGTATAATACATCGTATCCGAATCTTAGTATCAAACGCCAGGGGCATGCTGAAATCGCATAAACGGATCCCATTTATCATGCTGCCAGGTCTTACTACGCTGGCTGAGTGACAGCGCGTTAAATTTAGCATTAATGATGCGGTTCTAGGTACTATAGCGAGACGGAAGTTCGTTAATTAGTTATCGCGGCGAAAAGTGTACGGCAACTTGTGCCACATTCCACGCATCTTGTCATCTCTCCGCATCCCGCGTCGCGCCGCACCAACGAGTTTCAATCTTCCGCGATGATAACGCCTGCGTTCCCCAGTTCTATCTCAATTTGCATTATATTTTGAATGTGCTACACAAAGTCCATTAGCCATTAATTTGTCGAGTTGTTATAGTAAAATCAACGTTTATGAAGAACGTTGATTTCTTATGTTATAAATAAAACTATTTCTAATTAATAATTTTAGACTAATAATATTTATTATGCAGTCAAAGAATAAATTTGAAAAAAAGTTAACTTTTTCAAAACTTAACGTTTTGAATATAATTATGTTAACTTGCGGTTTTTAAAAAACTGCAACTTTTTTATGAGGAAATCTGACGGTTGCTCTTAACTGCGAGTGAAACTAAAGCAACTAAAGACAGGCACGCGCAATTGTAAATTACTATATTAGAAAGGATGCAAATGTTTGATACAATCAATTATGCGCTTATTTTTATAATTACTTCTAATTGCCTATTCTGACTGCGTTATCCAATATCTAGATACAGAATATGTTGCCACAAGGAAGAAACGACTTTCGTGTGTGGAGTGGAAACTATAGTTTTTCGGTCATTTCGGTGATATAACTTCAATCACCGAAATTTCATCGGATTCGTTTACGAGTGAAATTTCCCCGTATATAACACAAAATAAAAATGCTGCGATAAAATAACCCCGTATTGTGAAAAAGAGAGGTCGTTTCAACGCAATTGTCGTTCGCAAGTCGGCCGCGCGCACACAATGCAACTCGCCGCGCCCGATGCAATCGCGTCCTATTAATGAATGTAGTTCGCATCCGCGGCACGCGCGTTAAGATCGTTACGAAATCTCGCGTCACGTGTACGAGAACCGAAAGTGGAAGGAAGGAAGGAAGGAAGGAAGGAAGCAGGAAGGAAGGAAGGAAGGCACGTGAGGCATTATTAAACTTCTCTCGCTCTAATCCGAGTGTAACGCGCGTGGTTTACGTGGTCGGAACGAAAACTATGCGGCACGATGAAGGGGCCAAGAAGAATCGGTGGTGGCCTACCGAGCGGGAAAAAGCTGGACTGTTGCCAAAAGGTGCGTCAAGCTCGCGGAGTATTGCTAGTGTACTTGAGCATCTGTGCATTGCTGCCCGGCGCTATTTTCACCGGTGAGTATCGACGATCTTCTTCATATATATGTATATGTCGCGGCTTTCTGTCCGATCTCTATGACACAGATCTTTAAGTGGTCTCTACGGAATGTTTCTTTCTTCCAAGAAATAGCGTAACGCGTACAGAGTTATGGACTATTTAAGAAATATAGTGTTTTCTCATTATGGAATAGATACATTTCGTAAAAAATAATAGGTGAATTATGATAAGTTTATAATTGCGAATATAAAACTATTGATGGTCGCTTATATCCAAAGTTTGTTTGTTTTGAGTCTTATAAATCTACATTTATTGTAAGATTGATTTTTAATAGACAACATATCAGCTTGATTTTTAACGGATATGTTTAATCATACATGAATATATATTTGATAAAATTTACATAAATTTTATATCATTCCTTTACAGATAAAATTAATTTTTTTTTATTTTCCTTACAATTAAAATAAAAATTACAACTAAATAACGTGAATTTTGTTTTCTCGTTAAAGATATTAGTTACTAACTAAACCTTTGGTGGAAAATTTGATAAATGTTATGCAAAATATTCTTATTCGACCTGTCGCAAAAAAAATCGATCGCTTCTCGTTAGTGGGTAACTCACAAATTGCACTATTACGTACCGTCGTCAA
This sequence comes from Temnothorax americanus, assembly GCF_048541705.1. Taxonomy (NCBI): domain Eukaryota; kingdom Metazoa; phylum Arthropoda; class Insecta; order Hymenoptera; family Formicidae; genus Temnothorax; species Temnothorax americanus. The sequence continues at coordinate 618,199 of NW_027509678.1, read as the reverse complement.
CAACGTCAGGCGTAACGACAATATGATTTCTGCGCGCGGATGTAGAATAACGCGGGAGAGTGAAACTTTTCTGCAGTCGTTCTTTAATATAGGGTCTCGCGGTCTCACCTGAGAAATGAAGAGCATAAATCATGACGCTCATCAAGCCTCGCGTGGTCTCAATTTTGCAAAACTTTCCCCACAAATCTTTCCCGTCCGCCTAGGGCGCTGTCGTCTCCATCTTTTAAAGATTAGTTTAATGTCGTTCGCGATGTCTGCCGTACTTCAACTTTATAATGAGAAAGTCGCGGCAATGGAACGAAATAAGCAATAACACTTTGTGTTGCGCGAAGAATTCACGGCATCATGTCGAACTTTACATTTAGAAAAAGCACATACATTATTCTCAATATTCTGCTTAACAACAATTTAGTTATTACCTAATAATACAGGCAATATTGATAATATTTTACCAAGCTAGTTTATTAATATAAAATATAAATGAGTTAATACTTTATTACAAACTAGATACCGCGTGCTTCGCTAAGGTAACACATTGCATATTTTACCCTTCTTCACCTCCTTAGGAGTAGAATTTCTAAAAATCTCTTTTTAGTGCAGGGTGCTTACGTTATATAAGGAATATATTCCTCGAATTTCATGCAGGTTAGGGGTTTGGGCTGGGCGTTGATGAGTCAGTCAGTCAGGATATTTGTTTCTATATATTGCTTCCTCATAGAGGAAGCTTTGTAATGGTGAAAAAATTTTTTTTCGAGATTTTGATGGAAATAGGTTTAGAATGTTCTAAAATGTCGAAAAATCATATTAGTAAAAAATGTCCGGAAGTATGTATGTATGTGTGTGTGTGTGTGTGTGTACGGATTTTTGTACACGCATCTACTTCTACAATTTTTTAGATACCAGTTTGAATTTTTGCACACAAATAGAGTATCATAGAAAGTATGTCCTCCTCAAATTTTATTGAAATCGGTCTACCGGTATAGATTTTATGCAGATTTTCCTTTTTTTGAAAAATGTGTTTTACGCTGCCGCTTTCTCAATATTTGAGATAGCGATTTATTTTTAATTTTATTATATTTTCCAGTTTTTTCTACCCCTATTTCATATATAATTCATTAAAATTTTATTGATTAGATCTCGTATTACACACATTTGAAATTTCGAGGAATTCGTACATACATAGAAGCTTTATAAAACTTGATCTGATCAACCAAATTTTAACCAATTATATATGAAATAGGGGTAGAAAAGACTGGAAAATATAATAGAATTAAAAATAAATCGCTATCTCAAATATTTATAATATCGGGCTGATTTTTTTTATCGATAAAGTATCATTTAAGTAAGGTTGGTATTGAATTTGGCGAAATCTGCATATTGTTTTAGTTTTTAAGTGGACAAGTATTTTTAGTATTTTTTAGTGAATGTACATAATTATTTACGCAGTCCCCAAAAGAGTTAAGTGTGAAATCAGAACCTTTGCTAACACAGCTTCCTCTATGAGGAAGCCAAAACAAATAAATACCGATAATTATACCTCGAATAAAATAAAAACTTGCACACTTAGGAACTATGAGGAAGCAATGTGCAAGTTTCTACTTGCACAATTAAAAACTACGAGGAAACAATGTGCAAGTTTCTACTTGTTGTAGATTAGTTTCGCTGTTGACATTGTAACTGTTAGAACTGTTTCAACTTTATTGAAACTATGTTGGTGCAGTATATATATATATATATATATATATATATACTGCACACATATATATATATATGAACTTTAATAACATGTCAGTATTTTTATACATATATTAAATTTGGGTTATTTTTATTTACGAGAGAATAATATTTTCGAACAATTTAGCGACAAAATCTATGGCATACGTTGTATATGAGAGGTTAACTATCGCGAAGATACATTTAGAGCTCCTGAGACAATTCGAGCGTTGGTCCCTATTAAAAATAGACATCACAGAGACCGGAGCAAGTTAAACTAGTAGAAACTCTAATTCGGCCACTGTGGTATCATAATAAAGCTAAAATGTATCATTAGATATTAACATTCTTTTTCTAAAATAACTCTCTCTCTTTCTCTCTCTCAATTACTGTATATCTCAAATCCATATAAAAATGTTAATTGTTGTACCTATATCTTTTTTTAATTACACAGTTAAGTTTTAACTGTATTAATAAAGTTGAAGAGAGTTATAATTAAATAATTTTATATGTAAAATATGTAACGTGTACGCGATTAAATTCTCCCTCGTTTATGGTAAAATTAGCAAATTTAATTTTTAAACTTGAAACTTTTCCCCGATCGTTTTAAAGTTTGTTACAAATTATGAAAAAGGCACAAGCTTTACACATGCTGCTTTGATGTCAGAAGAGCGTGACTAGAAATATAAATTGAGAGAAACGACCCTTGTAAAAGTATAGCGAGGGTAGTATTAAAGGACGTCCTCAGACGCACTCGAACGCGAAGCGCAGCTCTATGCGTCGAGATATGCAACTCGTAACGCTTCACAGACAAAATAGGAACTAATTAAGCACACGAGAGTTTAAACGAGGCGCGGCACCGGCCGTAGTGCAAATTGCAAGTCGTATTAACAATTATCTCGTAATTGTCTACAGCATGCTCAGGATTTGTAAAGCTAGAATTAAATTCGCAAGTAACGCTCGCTGGCACTTCGTGTCTCGACTTCGTGTGTTCCTTCCTAGATATACCTCTCATTCTATTTTCCCTCAAATCTGTGCCATTGTGTTTCCTCGTTTCGTCATGGATTTGACATTTCACTTGAATGAAGGGAGGAAAATAAATTCCGCGTACTTGCTTTTAAAAGTAAAATGTGGTATAGTCGTGGACCCGTATATAATCGCATTTCTATTGAAAAATTCTAAGAAAAATCCAAATTGTATTTCCCAAGTAATACATTTAATAAATTTTAAATAACATAATTTATTTTAATTTTAAATTATTAGAAGAAGAAATTATAAATTTTTTGCATATAATAATTAAAATTTGTATGACAAGGAAAAGTGGCCTTTAAGAGTCAAACGCAATTAATTGTGCGTGAGTTAATGCTATAACATTTAATTGTAACATTTAATTAATAATTTAATTTAATACAAAATATAGATCGGCGCGGCGTCTGTAAAGTTGGCACGACATTCTACGAATTAAAAAAAAAATACTAAGAGTTTTAAGTAGCACTTTCAATAGGTCTACAGTCTACAGTTACTGAAGAATGTTAAAAAGAATTCCGCATTCTTTATATTAAAAAATCGAAATTGAAAAGATGTACTAACTTTGCGACTCTAGCATGACACCCTTCCCTTTAACGTATCAAAACGCATTGAACATTATTATTTTTGACAAAAGTTAATTCCGATAGTTTTAATCGAGTTCGACTGGGAGTTCGACACATATATATATGCATACAATTTTAGATCAATATTCCACCAATTAATAGTTTTTATATCCGCGCTCAGCACGACATTTATTGAAAATATGTCGTGCTGATGACTTTTTGCAATTTTAACTTGTTTTCGACAGTTCTACAAGAGTTCTATATACCTTATAAAATTAGTTCTAAGAGTTGCGGTGATTAACTATTTTTTAAACAAGTTTTAAAAATTAACTATTATAGAATTCTATCGAGTACTACTTTTAGAACTGCGGAAAAACATCAGCACGGCACATATTTTCACTAAATGTTTTGTTGGCCGGGGATATAAAAAATTGTTTAAAAATGGTTAATTCATGAAATATTGATCTGAAATTGTATATCTGTGTAAAACTGGAATGAAGAACTCTTGTAAAAATGATGTTTTTTAACACGTGTTTTCAATACTCATTAGAGAACTTGAGATAATTTAATTTGTTTATTATCTTGTCGCTAAAGATGGTTCAAAGTAGAGCTGAAACGATTTATAATTTGTATTAAATTATTACATTAAATGTTATATAGCGTTAACTCATTGCACGCACAACGCACAACTAACCTTTATTGACTCTCAAAGCCCACTTTTCCTTATTATTCATTAATTTTAGTATTTTAGTAATTTTGGTAAATTAATTGAATTTTAGAATCGAGAGTCTTTTAGTAATTAGTCTTTAATTAATTATTTACATATTTAAATTAAAATTTATTGTTATAACATACAATTATGAAAGTATAGGTATTTCAAATTAAAGCAATTTTTTTGTCAATTAAAATTTAAGTAACAATATAATTTCCATTTTAAAACTTTTCGATTAAACAAAATTAATCAAATTTATCTTAAACTAAGTTCAGATTAGGCTACAGAACAGTATTTAATAATCTAATTTTTTATATCTATAAATATCTGGATAATTATTGTGTAGTATTCGAGAATTATTGTGTATATGCAAAAGTATGTTTATAATTAATTTTATAGAACATTGCTTCTCCTTTTCTATCTTTCTCTTCCTGTATCATACAGAAACTTACATTGCAAAAAAACTTAATATTTTCTTTTATTTAATTTTTAATTATAACGATTTGACAAGAGGTTGCAATTTTTTTCCGAAAAACTTTTCAAGTGACGTGATATTATTTTTGCATTCAAAATAACGCGCTAGCAAGTAGTAAAATATTGTGAAATGTGACGCCAACATCTTTTTTACATATAGAGCACTGGCTTAATTTATGACGACCACGTGCCATTATGAAAGCATGTTTACACATGCGCCCACGCATTCGCGAAATTCCGACGTTTCTAAATGTACGCGACTGTATAAAATTATATCAAAGGAAACGCAGATAATAATCTTATGCTTTCATGTGGCATTCAGTTTGATCCTCTTTAATACGTATACGTGATTTATGCATTTATATATTAAAACTTGAATAAATTAGTTCTCAAATTGTATTATATGCGAATTTCTTTAAATTATGTTGTTTGTAATAGTTTATAATAGCTTATAATAATTACAGACGCTAAAATAAGAGTAGCGTCAAGCTTTGCCGTAAGACATCGTACTCTTCTTCTTCTTTCTTGCATTGTTAATGTAATACAAATTTTAATTTAAGTTAGACAGAATTCTTACAAATGTTTAAATCCTCAGACGTGAGGTATTGTGCTGAAACAAGGAAGATAGTCTTGGTCTTGGTCAAGTACTTTCGGGCAAAGTTTACTTACCTCCAGGGGGGAACACGAGCGGCGCATTAATTGGTTTCTTGAACCGAGTGCTACATTTGAAGTTCCCTGCAAACTAAACATCTGGTTTTAGCGGTCTAAACATTTGAGTCCCGTGTTGATTCTCACGCGGCAAAGAGAACACGAACCCGAGATAATGTTTAGTTGACATTTGCCAATTAAATCTAAACAATTAATGCTCTAAACTCTTTTATCTTTCTTGCAGTTATTACACGCTGGACGGTGATTCGAAATGATTGAAGATTTAAACGCATTTTTATTTTTCTATAAAATAATGTGCCATTAATACTTTTTCATACTTTCGTACTTTTCATATGTAATTCGGATACCGATTTATTGATACATTTTTCTAATTATGGAACTAAAAGCTCTAGATATAATTTGTAGGTAAATAGTTTACTAGATAGACGACGAATATAGAGTTACCAGGGATAATAGAACAAGAAGCTTCGAAAGGAGGAAGCTGTTTTACATTTACCGTAACGCGTGGCAGAAAATTCGATTTTACTGCTCGATTTTCCTCGAGACAATACCGACTACGTATCGCCGAAAGGGAGAACCGAAAACAAACTGTGCTCCGTTGTACTCGTCTGGCGGAAACGAACCACATATCTATTAATAGAGCGCGCTGCAACTCGATTTGTTCTTGCTCCCGGGGAGAGCAAATTTGCAGATTTTTGAATACAATTAATATTAATTTAAATAAAAATATTGACTTTTCTTTGTTATCTTTGGTATGCTATTGATTGCGCGCTATTATTTTATTCATTTATCGTATTACTTGCTTCCGGCAGCTAATGCACTGTCAATAATGACATAAGTCAATTATCGCGAGTCAATATTCGGAGCATAAAGTCATATTATTATCACGTAGTGGAGAGGAGACTCGATTCCGTGCTTTCCTCAAATTTGCGGTCCCGCGAGATATATGATCTCAAAAAGGACGGGTGATCTGAGAAAGTTTGGTGACCGCTGGTTCTCGGCAGACTCGGCTATCGAGCAGTCAGGTTGGCAAGCGTCGCGAAACGCAGTCAAGCCACGTCTAGACAACCGAAAACAAAACTGCCTGCGCTCTCTGTCTCCCCCCGTTGCCGGAAACGCATCTCGCGGTTACCCATAAAGGGGATCACACGGTGGGGTCCGCCGTCCGCAGGAGGAGGGAACGAGTGAGGAGTAGACCAAGCGCCGGCAGTTACTTACGCTTAGGACAATTTACCTTAATTAATTAACCGGCGTTGCGATGGGGCGCTAATTTATGCTCATAGAATGATTCACCGCCACTCCTGGGCGGATTGCGGTTTAGCCTCCTTCTTCGTCCGGCTCACGTCCGGCGCCGACAACGCGCCCAGCCGAAATTCGGCCGTCGCATTCAGCCAGACGGGCGAGCCACGCTAATTAGAAGTCATACCGTGGAGCGTTTCGAATTGCATCCGAAAATTTGCCCGAACCCTGACATCTCACGCATCTAGCTGGTGGACGATGTCTTTCGCGCGCGTGATGTCTTTGCAAAGGTGTCTCTGTTGATGCCGGAAATCTTGTCGCTCTCCTCGGAAAAAAAGTACAGTGCGATAAAATAAGACAATATTCTAATAATAATTAGCAGATTTCTTGAATTATTGCAGATGAGGGCAATAAACGTGTAATTGGGGGTATAATTGGGAATAAACTTAACAGCACTTTTTGCAAGACGATCATTTCGTATTTCCCTGCTGAAGAAACTTTCTATTTTTTATTGCAAACGATTATAACTGCATAAGCGATTTATAATGACGTGAAAACATTCGTCGTTCTACCGAATTCCGTCTACAAAACGGAATTTCACGCATTACACCGTAATACCTTCCGATAACAATGAGATGAACGGGCGCGCCGCGCGCTCCGCCGGCCGCAATATTATTTCCGCAGATTTACACGTTAAATTAAACAGGGTAAAGCAACATTGTTGCACTCTCTCGGCTCATGTTATTTTATCTCGGGTCAATCTCGCGGAGCAAATCTTTCGGGTACATTCCATCAGGATACTCCAGCAGGCCGATTCAGTTCTCGCGCCTGTGTCTGTCTGTGTAACCACGCGCGTACGCGCGCGCACGTGGATGGGTGTGCGGCAGGACAAGTTGGTGACTCTCCTAATGCCACTGACTTTATTAACAAAGCCGGACAGACGAGCAAACGTATCCACAATCCACACACATGTGCAGACACACGTGTATGCTGACTATCGGGATGAGAAAGTATGAGAGAGAGAGAGGGGGAGAGAGAGAGAGAGAGAGAGAGAGAGAGAGAGAGAGAGAGAGAGAGAGAGAGAGAGAGAGAGAGAGAGAGAGAGAGAGAGAGAGAGAGAGAGAGAGAGAGAGAGTTCGCTCGTCTGCCTGCGCGATATTAAAATCATTTAGACTTGACGCCTTCATATTAAATTTTTGTTTCCGCGCGGGTTCCTCTTCGCCCGTCCTCTAGACTTTTTGACTTCCGCCTGCGAGAGCTTTTTATGCACTCGTGACAGGCTGCAGGTGTTCCCTGCATGATATAGATCTATGCGCTTGCACCGATTTGAAAACGGTGACGTATTCCAATGTGGCTTTTAATGCTTGTTTTAATTGAGTGACTCACCTAGTCAAGTTTCAAGATGTGAATTTAATTACATATTTCGTTAGAGTATATTTGATCATATCACATCACTTTAGAATTCTCGTTGAATTTGATTCGTACTTACACGTGAACGTCTATAAGCAAAGCGCAATAGTCTACACAAATAGAATGGGCAATATAAAGAGAATTCTATTAACAGAAGATAGAAGCATAAATATTTGTTTTAAATTAAAAATACGGTGAAGCACAAGCGTATCATACATTTTGAATTATCTATTTGTACTTGTTATCGCTGCCGGTACAGATACTAATAATTTAAATAAGCGTATGGAAATGCAATATACAATTCATATATATTTTATCTTATTCATGTTTCCTCGCATTATCTAATAATATTATATCTGCCTTTTTTTGAAAGTATATCTTCCCAATATCTTCAATTAAAACTCTCGAAGCACTTTTGTTGAATAATAAAAATAAAACATGATTTCCTTATATGATATCCTCTATATTATAAAAGACATCACTGTGTGGAATGTATCTTTGAAAATAACACAGATTTAAAGGGACGCGAGATACGGTGTTAATCGTACTTCGAAAGCCGGTCAAAGCGTCGATGAAACTAGAACGAATCGTACACTAGACAACTATAGAGCGATGGAAAAAGTGACAGACTGAAAAAGAGCGGAGTCCCGCAGTCGATTCATTGGGAATACGACTTCACCGACATAAACAGGAAAACATTCGTTTGTCGCAGCGGATCCGCATCCGCGCGCGACATGTTCGCGCGAGGTGCCTCTAAATCACGGTGGCGCACAGTCGAGTTAACGGGTTACAAACCCTGCGTCGGTCTAGTCTAGTGCTTGCTATCGAGGGCTTGGCAAGCCCTTTCCCAGGCTCGTCGCACAAATCCTCTTTCCGCTCTTGCGACATCGTCGCTCTCTGTGCTATTTATAGATTAATTACGACACGTTAAATCGGTGTCTATGTTCGTGACTCGAATTCGATTGACGTAGATGATGAGACTCGCGCATTCTGTATGGCAAGGACGTGTGATGGGCATGTTTAGGGACACTTAGTTAGGGAAGGCTTTAGTTACAGCACAATTATGTTGCGAACAACAAGGATGGATTGAAGCGTCCCGCATTGGCTTCCCACGGTTCGTTAATATAGGATTAGGAAAATCGTCTTCTATATACAGCTCTTTATTGTTTCTAAAAGAAAAAAGGACATATTTGATAATCTGCTATTTTTTAATTGCCTTATTTTTTTATATAAAACTAATATTTCAATTTACATAATATTTTATATTTATTTAATTATATTTAATTAATTATATTTCAATAATATTTAAATAAGATTATTAAATAATATTTCTCTAATAAAAAAGAAAAATAATTAATCTAAGAATTCTGCTTCATAAACTCTTATATTCGATATTTTGAGCGTGATAGCTCTTATGTTTAAAAAAAATTTGTATTGTTATCTTTCAAACAAAGTTTTAAAATTTTCTTCTTTTAATGCGTTATTTGGATCAATTGCTAATTGTAGAGCGCCGTAATAAAATCCCGCCATTTAATGTCAAAACCATGTTATATGGAATACGATATGGCTTTCTATTACTACGCATATGAATTCCGGGTTACCGAGCGTATACGATGTGGTCCACGTTGACATTGTGCTATAATTTTCCGAGCATTGTTCGTGGAATATGCACAGTTTCCAGCACGTGTATCATCGAACTGCGTATCGTTGTTGGAATTTTGGGAATGATTAAACCCCCCCCGACCCAATTATTCATAAAACTGCTGAAAATGTTGCTCGCTATGCAATGAATATAGACACTTTAATATCAAAATAAATGCAAATACTTAAAATATTTAAAATATTTAAAAAATATTCAACAGACTATATAGTAGCATTTTTAAATTTAACATACAAAGCAATGTTTATTTTAATATTTTTAATATTTATAAAAAAATGATATTAAAAAATAACAACTTAAAGATCGTAAATTATGATTGGACAAGAATAAAATACCTGAAATCGCTTAATCGCAGCTCGTCATTCAGCGGCTTCGTTCGGAATAGCAATCGTGATTAACGCTGCCTGTTTCAACTCACCCTACGTTTCTTAGGGTCTTAAGAAAGTCCGCGCGCGGCAATAAATCCCTCCATCAATCCATCTATGCCTTCGCCTTCGCCCCCGACCGCGCGTGTTCCGTCTTTATTTTCGTTTCTTCGACAATTTCAGTCCCGATACGCGCGCGCTGACGGGCCAATGGATTTCCGGAAAGTATTTGCCACGGTTTCTTTTTCCATCGGCCCGGGCGGTGGTAGAGTCGGACGTGTATACACGTTACCACGGCGCGCTTCTTGTCGTCGTTTTATGCATTCGCGTTGCCGTGGCGTTTGTACAAACGTGAAAAATGACCCGGTAAGAGATATTCCAGGCACGGGGGGGAGGTCCCGTAGACTAGTTTTCCGACACAAGTATTTGCTGAGATCCCCCCGCGCCATTATTTACGTCTAATGACGCGTAATTATATATGCATTTATTATAGAAACGCTCGGCGGAGAAAACGGAATCTTCGACAATCTTACCAAACCTCTCCGAATTTTAATTAAAAAACGATGACTTTTCATACATTTTTCGTGTTCGCGGCAAATTGTTAAAGATGAAAATAATCCAAGACGAATTGACAATTGATTTAACGAAAAGAATAATCTCAAATAAATGCTTTGATATTAACGAGTAACAAGAAAAGTGGTCTTTCAGAGCCAAACGCAGTTAATTGTATATCGCGCCTCTTCCTCGAGATCAAATTGTAGTACCTTCTACTATATACCGATGTCGCCACAATATTCCAAGTATAAAACTTTTGTACGTTGTCTATCCTGGTAGGCGTGTCGCTCATTCTTCTTCTTTGTGCCGAACACGTCACACGAGAAAAAATTATCAGCAAGAGAATAATGTCGAACAAAAGGAAAAGACATTCAGTAAGAGATGAAGACAAGGAGAATGAGTTGAGGAAAGAAATTAAGCGATTAAAGAAAAGAATTGATCGTCAAAAGAAAGATAAATCATGTGGTAAGTTAAAAACACACTTAACCTAATTTTAGGGCGGTGTCGCCGACCGGCTCGTAAGCCGTGGCGGCAATAACGACACCTCAGCGGGCCGAGTTTTTCACTCGCTCGTTTTTCGGCACGCGGAACGTGCCTCGCTCTCTCGTAATTGCTCTCCTAATCGGAAGCACACGAGACCGGCTCGCAAGCCGGCGATCGAGCGTACACAGCGGAAGAGCTGTTGCATATTATTACGCCGAACAAATGTTATCAAAATTATGTGCCAAGTTGCGGTCAGGTCGGTCCAACCGACATCTGACAATGCTAACGTTACACATAACCTTACCATGTCGGTCCAACCGACATCGGTATAGAAATCCACGTACGGTCCGACCGTATTTGACAACTGTCGACATGCATAACCTATCAAGTCGGTCCAATTGACATTGATAGAAATAACAATTCGTTCACAGTCCAACTGTGCAAAAGTCTGACATATCTAAGTGTATTTACGATCTGATTTTGATATAACAGGTTATCAAAGAGACGATAAACACGGACATCGATCGTATCCGGATTATCATGATAGGCGCTATCGTGAGGAACGTTCTAGCAGACATGGCGATAGAAGAGTCCATTATAATACCTATGGTTATTATTATGACCGACGGGGACGATATTCAAGTCGCAGCGCCAGTCGTGAACGACGTTCAAGTCAAGAACGTACTAGAAGCCCTAATCAGACGCAAAATGATAATTGTAGTGATTCACACCATGATCGTGGATCACGAGGAAGCTCGGTCTCGAATAACAGTCCCATTGTATCTTCAAGACACAGAGGAAGATCTCAGAGTTCAGAAGACGTTGATCCAAAAGATACAACGCCAATCAGCGACGCTGGCGAACAGAACCAAGTGGCCTTGACAGATCAGGTTGTTCAATCTGGCCAGGTCGCTCAGAGATCTACGCCTGTTCAAGGACTGAATCAATCTGAGGAGAAATCCTTATCAGCAGGTATACAGAAAGAACCAGACCTTGCCCCCGAGATCCTTGAGGCTATAGGAGAAAGGGTTCATCCGGATAGGAAGCTAGCGCCTGCCATACACACAAAGTTCGTGGCCGGAATAGAAGAAGTAATCAAAAAAGGTCTTCCTGCGGACAAAAAGAAAGGGTTGCTCGAAAAATTTCCTTCACCCGAGAATTGTCTAATGATGGATCCTCCCAAATTGAATCCAGAATTAAAAGTTTGCCTTCAGGAAACCATAACAAAGAGAGACGGTCGAATCGTTGAGAAGCAAGCGAGAATAACGACTAGTCTAGCGGGTCTGTTGGACGTACTCGTTAAAATCACGAGTCTTAAAAGCGAAGAGAAGCTGCCAACCAAGGAATTGACAGAATCTAAGAGGGGAGATTTGCAACTCATGGCAGATCTTCAGCATGTAGAATCAAGCGTTCGTCGGAGCCTTATTGTAAAGAACATCAATGCATCGATGAGAGAGACGCTTAACGCAACCACCGTCGGTGAATGGCTCTTCGGAGAGAAGTTGGAAGAAAAAGTAAAAGCCGCAAAAACTCTTGAATATTCGAGCAAGAGTTTGAAGCCTAACACTCAACAGAACCAGACGGGTCAATCAAAAAACTCGAAACGCCCGCTCCGTCGTCAACCGTCCAAATGGACGCGCAACTCGGCGTCGAGCGGGCGGAGGCCTTACCAGTCGTACCAGAAGCAGAAACAGCCCAGCCGTCAATCAACACAACTGAAGGACAATCAGTCAGTAGCGAAGAAGCAAGAGTAACGACTGTAAGTGGGTTAGCAGGTAGACTCAGGCATTTTCAGTCACGCTGGTCGGACATCACGTCTGATAAGCTAATCCTGAGCTGGATTAAAGGGTATAAAATACCATTTGTATCCAAGGTATCACAGGCTGTTCCACCTGTAGAACCTAAGTGGTCACTGCAGGAAAGTACTGCAATTCGTGAACAGTTAAATGAGCTGCTTAAAAAAGGTGCTATTTGTCAAGTAACTCCAACTAAAGGACAATTTATTTCAAAAATCTTCTTAGTTACGAAACCAGATGGGTCGTATCGGTTAATTTTAAATTTGAAAAATCTCAACAAATTCATTGATACGGAACATTTTAAATTAGAGGATGATAAAGTTGTTAGACGGTTATTAACTCCCAACTGTTACATGGCATCAATCGACCTTCAAGACGCCTATTATCTCATTTCAATTAGAAAGTCAGATCGAAAATTTTTAAGATTTAGATTTCAAAAAAAATTGTTTGAGTTTACTTGTTTGCCATTTGGATTAAGTACGGCTCCATATACATTCACTAAGGTCATGAAACCAGTTATCTCATATTTAAGGAGCTTGGGTTATACATTAGTCATATACTTGGACGATATTTTGTTTATTGAGAATTCTAAAATCAAATGTCTGGAAAGCGTACAGGTTACTGTTAGGTTACTCAAAAAATTAGGATTTTTAATTAATGAACAAAAAAGCCACAAGGTTCCTTCAACTAGGCGCAAATTCCTTGGAAACATCTACGATTCAGAAGAAATGGTTGTAGAGCTTCCATTGGAAAAACAAGAGAAAGTAAAATCTAAAATTGATAATTTCAGAGTCATAAAACAATGTAAAATAAGAGACTTTGCATCTTTTGTTGGAACCTTGGTTTCGTGTTGTATAACTTTAAAGTACGGGAGAGTCTACATGAGAGCCTTCGAACGAGAACGATTTTTGGCGCTTGAACGTAACAATGATGATTTTGAGGCTATCATGAGATTATCGTCTGAATTGAAGGAGGATTTTGATTGGTGGAGTAAACATATAAGTCAGGCAAAGAATCATATAAGGAGATTCGACCCAGCAGTTGAAATCTTTTCGGATGCGTCCTCTTCAGGTTGGGGAGCATATTGTAACGAACATAGAGTCAATGGTTACTGGAATGAGGAGGAACGAGATCAGCATATTAATTATCTGGAATTATTGGCCGCGTGGTTCGGTTTAAAATGCTTCGCTAAAGAGTTAAGAGATTGTGATGTCTTATTGAGAATAGACAACACCACAGCCATAGCTTATATTAACAAAAAAGGGGGTGTTAGATTTCCAAAATTAGCAAAAATTGCAAAGAAAATCTGGCAGTGGTGCGAAAATAGAAATTTATGGATATTCGCTAGCTACATAGCCTCTAAAGATAACGTTGAGGCAGATTTTGAGTCTCGAAGACTAGAGCCCGAGACAGAATTTGCGTTAGCACAATCAGCTTTCCGTCAAATAGTCTCAATGTTTGGAAATCCAGAAATTGATATTTTCGCTACTAGAACGAACACGAAATGTAAGCAATACATCTCATGGAAAAAGGATCCTGGGTCAATCGTAATTGACGCCTTTACTGTGAGCTGGAAAAAATATTTTTTCTATGCCTTTCCCCCCTTTTCAATTGTCTTGCGTACTCTTGAAAAAATTAGATTTGAAAGAAGTAGAAGGATTTTGGTAGTCCCGCGTTGGCCAGCTCAGGCTTGGTTCCCAGTGTACATGTCCATGATTGAGTCATCACCAATTTATTTCAAACCTGATATTAATTTGTTACAATTTTCGAACAGGGAACCTCATCCCCTTTGGTCGAGGATTAACCTGGTTGCAGGAATTATATCAGGAGAGCACTCCAATTGAACGAGACACCGACAGAGTCTACAGATATTATTATAGCGTCACTTAAATAATCATTGCTGAAGTATTAAAATACTGTATTGAAGAAGTTGTGTAAATTCTGCGGCGTCAATCAGACAGACCCTTATCAAATTACAGTGCCCATGGTCTTGAGGTTTTTGACCATACAATATAAAAATGGTGCTTCATACGGAACCTTAAATTGTTTCCGATCTGCTATCGGGAAGATCCAAGGGTCCAGTCTTGCAGATGACTCCAGAATCAAAGGTTTTTTCAAAGGTGTAGCTAAGTTGAAGCCTCCTAGGGCCAAATACGATTGTACCTGGGATCCGAAGATAGTCTTAGAGTATCTAGATAAACTAAACTCAAATGATGATCTTACACTTGATGAATTGTCAAAAAAGTTAGTCACCTTGCTGGCTCTGGTCACAGGCCATCGTATGCAAACGTTGACCTTGATAGATATAAGGAATATTATGCAAAATGAGGATAAATACGAAATTAAGATCTCAGAAAATATAAAGACTTCGAAACCCGGGAAAGTTCAACCAAACCTGATAATACCGGTTTTTGAAAGTAACTCGTCAATATGTCCAGCGACTGCATTGACTACTTATTTGAAAAGAACTAAAGCTCTTCGAGGTGGAGAGAATAAACTCTTTGTTGCAATAAAGAAGCCTCACAAAGCGGTAGGAAGTCAAACTCTAAGTCGATGGATAAAATCTGTCTTAAATAATAGCGGGTTAGATACTTCTAAGTTCAGTGCTTATAGCACAAGGCATGCATCAACGTCTGCTGCTGAGCGTAGTGGCATCAATGTAGATTTAATTCTTAAAACCGCCGGATGGACTAAAAAATCTAAGACTTTTGCCAGGTTTTATAACCGTCCAGTTATTCCAGACAATAAGTCATATGCGTTGGCAATTTTGAACAAAAAAAAAAAAAAAAACAAGTTAGATAAGTAAATATTAATACTAATGTTACTAATAGCAATATCATAATACTAATAAGATAATATGTACGTGTACCTATAAATAGACGAATGTTGCTGATAAATATTTTGGGCGTGAAATCAGTGCTGTAAAAGACTTTGAACAGCTACAATTTGATCTCGAGGAAGAGGCGCGATATACAATTGAATGATTAAACGAACTTACCTGTAAGTGAAGTTCTATCATAATTGTATGAAGCGCTTCTTCCGAAGAAGTCAATCCCTCCCAGTACAAATACTCCCTAATTCTTAACATATAAATCCGAGAATTTTTCCCAAAAAGAAAGCACTTTAAATACGAATGAGCGACACGCCTACCAGGATAGACAACGTACAAAAGTTTTATACTTGGAATATTGTGGCGACATCGGTATATAGTAGAAGGTACTACAATTTGATCTCTTCGGAAGAGGCGCTTCATACAATTATGATAGAACTTCACTTACAGGTAAGTTCGTTTAATCATTCAATTATGCGTGAATTAACGTTATGTAACATTTAATTAATAAACAAATTACAAGTATTACGCCCGCCTCTTAGATTCGAGCTGTCTTCGAGAAGAAGTTGCGAAACGTATTCTTCGTGATGACGAGCCGTCGTTTATAAACAGACATCACGAAAATTCGGAGCTGAGTCGTCAACGCGAATGTCGTCAAGCCGTATACGAACGTGCTGCATTGTGTTCTTCTGTACTTATCGTCGAATAAATTAATTCTTTCCCGCAAGCCAGTTTAGTTATTTCCGTGAGTTCCGGAGAGTGCGGGTGTGAATGCAAGGAGTCTCGGGCGTTCAACACGCGAGCGAATCTCGGGCACAATTTTTAATTTGTATTAAATTATTAATTCAATGTTACATAATGTTAATTTACGCACAACTAACCGCGCTTGACTGTCAAAGCCCACTTTTCCATATACTTGTTAATTTTAATATTATTTATTTACATGCTTTAAAGATGTTCAAAGATGTAAATGTTTGAAACGTATAAACACACTGAGAAAAATAAAGTTGTTCGAAAATTAACAAACGGGTAATCCGATAACTTTCAATCGGAATTATAAAAATTAATGATATCCAGATATCATTGATAATTCGATATCATAGATTGGACATTATTTTGGCCTTGATAGGCTTTTTGTAATTCCGATTGAAAGTTATCGGATTATATATATATATATTTGTTTGTTAATTTTTAAACGATTTAAACCTGGATTTTTCTCACAGTGCATATCTTTTTGCTTGTCAAAGCATAAGGCGAAAGCTTGAATATAACCCGTGCTGTGTATGCACAAAGTTCGGTATAATTCATTCTGCATGTAAATTTGTTATGGAACTTTTGCTAACGCGCCGAACATGGACGTTGCGCGAAGGTCTTTTTCCGTTTCCCGCGACTTTCGCTCTCTCTCTTTCTGGACTTCGTATATTAATCCTACAAAGGCTCGCGAATAAACCTCGCCGACACGTCTTGCTTTACGACTAATTTGACGTAATATGTGCTTTCTGCATCGTAAGCCGCACGCCGCGATATCTCTACGTTGATACATCGCGGGTATATTTTTTCAGGTCGTACTCCCCTGCTGCGTAACGACGATCGACATTTACTGTTCTGTCGTGATGTTCGTCGGAATATTTATTTATCGTCCTATTTCTGAAAAGCCATTCTCTCGTATACATAAACTTTTATTCGTCGTCTGTTCAGTTCTGTATAATTCCATTCCATCTCTTGCATTTTAATACATTTTTCAATTCACTGATTTTTTACTTTTTACAATTACTAAAGGAAGCAAATTTAAGCTACATTATTTCTTTTTGTGTTATCATCTTTTTTAAACGTGTGATTGATATATTAGAAGCGAAAATAAAAGAACATTAACAGCGTTGATGCGCTAAAGCGTCTCGATTTGATCACATATGTACATACATAATTTGAAATTCGTACTTTACCCTAAGAGATCTATTGTTATTAACAACTCTTTACGTGAAAATAATTATATTACTAAAAATAGAAATATCTGTCCTATAAGATCTATCGATTAAATTTATTTAATATTCTATATATATATATATATATATATATCAAACACAGTTAAAGAGTTTATAATTTAAGAATAAATAGGTCTATTTTAGAATTTAATTTTTTGCGGGAAGTATGAAATATTATAGTATTATATACGGAGAGAACTTTTTGTTATATTTTACCCTTAAATTTACTACAAACTTGGGACAACTTGGCAACCAAGGAATTTGTAAAATATACAAAAGACATTTTACAAACAACGTGATAAAAATTACTAAGTAGATTGGTGAAATTGGTGGAATTTTGAAAAATTATTGAAATTTCTTAGATATATTTTAGTAAAGCTATTCAAACATATTTTATATTTTAATGTAATAAATATTAATATTTTTTATTATGGTAGATATTAATCAGAATAGCTCGCATAAAATTCTTGGTACATTGTTGTCCCACAACTACCATGATTTCAGAGTAAATTTTAAGAGAAAATTCTTTCCGCGTATAGATAAATGTCATTTTATTATTTCTCATATGTTACGTGTAAATGGATATTGTTTATTATAATAACTCATTTATTTGTTGTTTGTAATTAAGTACTCCAAATAATTTTCGGTAATAACGTGTACACACACAAAACATAAATAGATCATATTTTAACTATTACTAAATACACGCATCCATTTATCTATGCTTTTAAAGCTTATATATAGTTTAGAGTGTATTTTGTTCAAATAATATAATGTAAACAACAATTAAATTGTTATTGACTCCCTCAAAAGATATTTACCATATTATATGTAAACAAATAGAAAGTTAAATTAAAAAAAAAGGAAATATTTGTTCAGTTTATATAATAATAATATTGTATAAAGTAAAACTCTTTTATATTGCAATTGTTATAAATATGATAAATTATGTCACTTATGCTTTTATTTAACATTAGAAATGACACGAAACAGGTGCTTCAAGATTTTCTATGAAACGGAGAACGGAGCAGAGATGAGATTCAGCGTCCGATTTGTCGGTTAGACGCTGCCGAGCGGATTGCCAACTTCGGCGTCGCACTCGCACTCAGCTTTTTCAATAAACTGCCGAAACCGCGGATAAGAGAAAATTGAGGTTTGAAGAAAACGACGACTGGGCGAGGTGTAATACTTTCTTCGGCCATTATCCGTCGCGTCGCTTCGTACAATCCGAAATTCTGGCGTATTTCCGCAGAAGTTCGATCCACGCGTAACTTCGAAAATTGATGCGTCAAAAAGCGACGCGGGGGAGAGAGTTCCCTCGAATTCATTGTCAGGAAAAGCATTTTGGCGTTCTGCATTCGCGAGATGGGAAGAAGCTAGATTCTATTATACGACTCAAACTAAGTTTAAAAGAGTATAATCATAACGTTTTGATAAAAGATAAAAAAAACGGTTCTTTTCCGGGTTTATATATTATAGAATTATTTTCAAAAATAATTCGGAAAAATATGTTGTTTTTGCGATTCGGAAAAAAAATATCACAAAGCACCGCAAAATTTTTTAATCGGTCAATGTAACGTTATTTATAGGAGAAATGAAAACGTGGCAAGCTGGAATTTATAAACAGTCGTCGAAAATTTTCCAATCGACGCGCAACGTACGGAACGCGCGTTTCCGGCGCAATCAAGCGATTTTTCCGATTTAACTTCCCTCCCAATAAAAGGGAAAAACCTTTTAGCTCGTTTTAACTTTCCGCGACAGCCATCGCGATATCGCGTTACCCAATCTGATTAATAGCAATTTGGACCGCGGTTGTGCGCGCACGAGTGATTTCTTCTCTTTAGAAAGGGCGAGCGTGGCACGTACGTCGGACGTACCAAGCTGAAAGAGATCCTTTGCCTTCGCCGCATTTTTCAAGTTTCCTTCGCGAGACCCGCTTCACTTTTCTCATCGCACTCTCCCTACTTCCGCACGTCGTCCTTTTTCTCCCACCTTTTTATCTCGTTTTCTTTTTCTCTTCCCGCTTACGTCGCGCGTCGCCGTGTTTTTTCCTACTTCGTTTTTAATGCCCAAGCAAACGTTATCGTAACTTTCCGGCGACCGCATGCGCGAAACGCTCATTCACAGACCCTAGCTGGCTTGTGTACAGGGTAACACGCTTGATTTTATCCGCGCGCGATGTAATTCAGAGATTTACTGCGGGGTGTGTTTTTGCAGGCGAATTTCTTGCTCTCGGCGGAGTCCGCTGGACAATACATTTAATTTTAATATTTTTTATTTATTTTATATATCTCTGCTAAAGAGAGAGGATCCGACAACGGCAATATAGAGGTACTCTCGGTGGATTGTTATTACCTTCCGAGAGGACGGACAGGTGGCGATCGAATAAAAACCGATATATTTTCGTCGGATTTGAACTCGGATCTTTGGCTCATTAGAGCAGCGCATATAACTCTCTGCGCCACGATCGCCACAGTGATCTACATATCTGAGGGAAGTGCAGGGAGAAGTTGGTTAACTATAAACGTATAAACATATTTTTATGGCTCGCTTTTATGCGGGTGAATTGGCGATTTATTATAAATTGTTCTCATTTCAAATTTTTGTATGTGTAAAAGAACAACACATCTTGTGATCTTTTCTTAGGAACAAACTGTTAGAAGTATTTTAAAGGTGTTATAAATAATTCGATTTTAATAATGTCAAGAAATAAAGTTGTTTGCGTCATAAATTTTTTATATTTGTGGTTCGATTGTCTAGTTTATTTGCGTCTTTACTTACAAATTGAAGTTGCCGTTTTCAAGATGTTCTGCTAAATCAATATTAACAAAGTATTAAGCTATTGTTAAAATTAACTGTACATATATTCTTTTAATTTTTTGCGATTAACAGATTGAGGAGTATTGTCGCACGAGTTTTACAAAGACGCTCTTTCAATCGTATATATAAAGCAAACGCATATGCTTCGCATGCGACATATGTCATGTGCCCACACACGCGCGTAAATGTCAGCACGAGTCTCTCCCTATAGCCAGGAAAGAGCAAACCGCACAGTGGAATTTCTCCGAAGGATTTCTCTCCGCTTTTTTTCTCTTCTTGTTTTTTTACCTCCGCGTAGGAGCACTCGTTCCTTCTTTTACCACTTCCGTTTCTTCGCCCGGCGCACACGTCGGGCCTGGCAAGTTCGGTTACCCAACTTGGGTGATCGGCTTCAATTTTATTAGCAGGTCGAATATTCTTCTTTGCAGTTTCTATTTTCTCGTTTATTTGCCTATAGTCATCCACGATCTCTCGCATTATGACTTTGAAGCGACGCTCCGTCAATCTTATCTTCTTTCCACTCGCCCTGTATACCTTTTTCTTATCTATCTCAGGTCGTTGAATTTTGGTGGGCAACGCGGTGAATAAGAGCTACCCATTTTACCGGTTTTTTTAGAGTTCATTTATCTAAACCTAAACCGTCATCATGTGTCACTTCTTGAAGTGTATCCGTCATAAAAAAAGCTTCTTTTATTTTTATTTATCTTTATTAACATGATTGTATCTAAACACGGTTGATACATAAATTTAGCAAATACGTGTGATGGACGAAAGAAACGTGGATGTAATACAACGAGAAAAAAATCGGCTTTTCGGGAACTTTAAACAACCGCTTAAGCGCCGCGGTCCTTGAGAGCTAGCACAAAGTCGTTCATCTCGGTAGATCAAGCGGACGGAATATTTCCTGGAAATCGTCATGCTTACCGTAGAATACCGCACGTGTCTGGCATGTGTTTGCACGCGTATCCGCGGTACACCCGCGCGATATCTCTCATTGCGCCAGCTCCGTGTTACGGATTATAAATACCGCATAATTCAGGCAACCTCTGTGTTTCCGCTTGATGAAACGAAGTTTCTCTCGCGTCCGACGAAATTTGCCAGTTTCGCCACATTACTTCACGTTTGCACGACTTACAAGATTGTTCTTGGCAGGTTAATTCGAGGTTTCAGTCCTCCTTCTGTCGTTTTCTTCAGTTAACTGGCAGATTGCTTATCCTTAGTTCTCTCGAATATCTTTTTTACTATAGTCAGATTATGGTGTGTTATAGGATTATTAATTCGTTATTTACTCGCCATTGCTTAATAAGTTGCGAACTTTTGATGATAAAATATTCACGATATTAAACAAGTGTATTTCGGTAGTTTTCAAGTAATAATTTAAGTTAGTAACTTTCTGAAACGTCGATTAATTGCTCCGTGAAAATTCTGAGGAAGAATCAATTTTAACCATAATATTTTTAAACATTACTTATATATGTAGATTAATACAAAATCCAATAATAGGGGAGACCGGGGCTAGTTGGCACAAGAGGCAAGTTGGCAATGCGTTCCGTTTATGTATTTATAGCGAAAAAAACAATGGAAAAGTTATCACAAAATATTTCTTATATGACATAGGTACTTTTCACAAAGTTTTATTTTAATCAGACAAGTATTACAATAGAAAAAGAGAAAAGTCTGATTCAAGAGGTGACAAGTAAATTTTCGAGTGTTTTAAAATATCGTATTAATGTTCTTCAGCTTCAGAAGTAAATCAAAGTGACGTATTATTAGTTAAAAGAAAAGTTTCTGTTACTATACGACATGTTATTTTGACTAACAATAGTAATTTATTGTAATAAAACGACTGAAATAAAACGTATGTAGGGATGGGGTCTATTATGTTGACTCATATCGAGACACGCTTAGCTTGACTTGTTGTTGCCGTGCGCGTGAGACCTGTTTGAGCACGTGATTTACTATCTACAATGCTGATAGAAGCTAACTATATATTTATATTAATATTTTTATGACGAAGAAAGCTACATCTAAAATAGTTCACAATTATTTTTCTGCAACAACGTTTTGATATTCGATCGTTACAAAATAACTTTAAAAGATACAATCTTTATCAAGAAGTACGTATGTATTACCCGTTTTGTGTTTTTATTGCGTATTCATTAATTTAACGTGGACTTTTGTCGCATAGCCAACTTACCCTACTATCGGGGAAAGTTGGCCACAATGCAGCATGTTCATATTTCATTTATTACAAAGAAACTATACGGTATACAGAAGCGTTCCTAGCATGAAAATGTAAAGAAAGGTTCTCTCTCTATCATATTAGTACTGTTTAATCATGATAATTAGTTGTATAAAAACTCAAATGCCGAAATTGTAAAAACGGTGCCAATGAGCCCCGGTCTCCCCTATCTTTCCTTAATCGTATATAGAAGGGCGAAAAATTTTGTATGCTACATTTTTCAGGGAGCCAATTCATTTCCCATGGAAAAAAGTGAATTCACGCATTCTGATCTTGACACATACAATAAAGTATCTTTTTTAAAGAGATATCGTTTATATACGCGTCCTTCGCGTAGTCGTCTATAATTTTCGGAATATTTTATATATATATGCCGTCACTTTTTTTGCGGCACTATATCTCATTTGAGGCTGACAGCGTCGAATCCATTTACAGATACTAATTCGAGAGAAAGTTCCGTTCCGTGACGCCATTGTAAAATCGTATCTGTCACTACCGTATTCGTAAACTTTGATGTTTTAGCTGTTTTAGCACATAAAAAACGTGAGTGCATAATAAATCCAATACTTTCAAATATAATAAAAAATAAATACCGAAATAAATAATTAAGATACAAGAAATATTAGAGTGTGTGTACCTATATATATACATATATATATATATATATATATATAGCGTGGTAAAAATGTTAACTATTAAAATTATAATTTTCAGAATAAAATTTGTTATGTCTTTTAACAATAAAATAAAATTTAACTTGTAATTTTTAATTTTATTTTTAAAATTAAAATAACTTTGTATAGTGCTAAATGGAATTTCCAAATTTTACAAAATTCTTTACAAAGAAGTTATGTTTGAAAGTGGAAAATGTTTGCAAGATCGTGTGTCAGATAGTTGCGATATCGCGATAGCGAGAGGAAACAGATAGAACGCATATATTTGAAGCACGTGGCATGCTTATTACACGCGAAATTTTGGCAATGGCAAACGTTGTACAATCCCGCCATCCAATTTGTAGATATTTTTCATGTTTTTTCCTTCAAAATCGTTTGATAGCACCTATAACGAAAACGATGGGAAGCTTATTCTTCCAGCGCCAAACGATGTCGCCGCCACGAAAGTATTCTCAATCAAATTCTAGCGTTGTATATAGCAATCCTTTCGTGTTATTTGCGTCGCATTTATTTAGAGAATGTCTGTTCAGCATCTTATTAATCATTAATAATGCATTTCTCGATGAGTTAACATTTCTGTTTCGCGAAGATATCGGGATATCGCAATTCGCTGTAAATTATCAACTTTGTAACTTATCTTTAAAATACAAGAGTCTTTTAAAAAGTCCACTCGAAATAAGATAAATTTTTATACCATTTATTTGTCTGAGCTTGAAGTTTTCATAGGATAAATTTTCTTCGCGTAGCGCGTAGCAAAAATTCAGGCAAAGTCGACGACGGCCGGAAGTTGCCGCCTGCGCGAAAGAACTCTATCTCTAACTGGGGCGGCTTAAGCTCGTAAACGGTTTCCCGAAGTTACTGGCGTATCGGGCGAGGCGAGAAAAATTATATTCGTCCGCGACGTCAAATTGGAAATAGTCTTGAGCCGTCGACGGCTCCTGCAAACGGGAAAGCGGGATGGGCTTAGACAGGCGCGTCTCTCGAGCACTCGAAGGTTTCGAAAAATCCGACCAAGCGAGGTTATTGCGAAAACGTCGCGAAACTTTTATATGAAAATATCGCCTCTTTCTTATTGGTCGAAATTGAATTTTCGCGTGCAACGACAATCTAGTTGGTCTCACTTCAGTAGATTATTTTAAGCTGTTTGCGCGAAAAGAATAATAAAGAAAGAAATAGTATTAATTAGGTGAAATAATAATAATAATAATAATTTTAATTTTAATATTGTAGGTGATAATCCATAAATCAATTAGTTTTGCTTAACTGATTATTCCAATTTTGCAAAATTAATTATTATTTAAGATCTCTTAAGTAAAGTATACAAAAAAAAATTAATAATAAATGATAACGTATAAAAACTTTATTACATATAAAAAAAGTGTGCATGTAAAAACTTTTTAGCGATATATCTAACGATTTTTTAAAGATATGTATGAACTGCGGAACAATGTATTTGTTAATAGATTCGAGGCTCATTGTCATTTCTTAATTAAAAATCACGCTTTAGTTTATATCGTGCTGATGAACGTCGAGCGTACTTCCGCTTTAAGCATCGTTATAGCACTTGTGCTGAAATGGTACCTGATAGCGAGTACTACGCGGAGTGCATCCATTACCTCCACGCTTGTTTGAAGTGTCTAAATACGTGTGTCTGTATACTAAATGTACCACGTATATACAGATATGCAAATGCAGTTCATGCAACATCTTTTGATGTTTCTTCTTAATATATCATAGAAGTAGGTCATTAATTATTTTCAAATATATTTAAGCATACCTTAAGTGTTTCTGCGCATATAATTTCTCGCATGAATAATTTCGATAAAATTGCTACAAGAATTAAAATTTCCAATTAATGTTTAGTCGATAAATCTTTTATGTGAAAACTATTTATCGACTGTCTGATTTAATAAAAATAATTGTCCTGTTAATTTTATTAATGAAGCTACTGCCGTATAATGATGCTAGATCAATTACTTCTGCTAATCTTAATATATAGTTCTAATTATACTTAGATTTATATAAAAAAAGCATATGAGAGAAAAATTTCACATTAATTATATATTTTTACATAGCTGTGTTTTACATAGTCCATGACAGAATTGCAACAAAATTAATACTTTTATTTTGATCCTCAGCTTTATATCGAACGTTATCAATAATACAGTCCTTACAATTTTTCGGTTATATTTGTTCTTCTCAATTCTTTTATCTCATAGGCAACGGACAGAAATAGAATTAATTCTCTTCTTTTTTTCCTTCTCGGCTGTCATCCCTCAGCCGCAAGTCCCATTCTCCGCCGGATTTCCCGTTCGCACGCCACGCCGTGTCGTAAATTCCATCGAATCCGAACATCGTCGTCGAACTCGCAAAATAGGCGTCATTTCAGCAACGGACCTGCCCGCGAAACTATGAAATAATCTCGTCGTTAATCTCGCGCGTCGTATCGCGCTGCGCACCCCTTGAACCCCGGCCTTTTCTGCCTTTCCCGCTCGAAACAATGGGAGGACGAAAGTTTACGGTCGCACTAGACCGTCGGGAGGATCGTATATTTTCGCCGCAGCGCTCGTAAACTGCGGTCACGCTGCCAGTCGCCACGTCGTAGGCGCATCTTCGAGCGGGGCTGCGTGTTGGTGCGCGGAAGGATTCTGTGGCAGTACGCCACTGTGTCAACGTGTCACTGGATAATTTCAGAGTTACGCAGTTCTCTCTTGTTTCCCGATGTCCTCATCCTTCCTTCGCCTTTTTTTTCCCCGCCTATATAACGGCGGAGAGATTTGTTCTCCGTCGAGTGCGCCGTTTGCGTACGTGTTTATCTAAGTGCATTTTGAATGAAACATGGAGGTCGTCTCGCGCTTACTACTTGCATTTGCGTTCGTCTGCATGTGTGCATTACGTACGATACGGACGGACGTGAAATACTACTGCTCGGTTGTTGCGCTCGTTGTTGCGTCCGTAAGACAACAGAAGCAATGCACGCAAACTGATATAATTTAATAAAATGAAACACAAATCGAGCATATTAATTGTTATTCACCTAGATCGAGTATTTATTTGATTAATTTGCAAACATTAATACTCTACGTGAATAACCATCATTAAAGCCAATTTTTTTTATATTACATCCACGTTGTTTTCTTCCATCACGCGTATTTGTTAAATTTATATATCAATCGTGTTTAGATATAATCATGTTAATAAAGATAAAACAAGTTTTTTTATAACGGTTACTACGTTTCAATGCATTCTCTAATTCTTAAAAACTAGAAAAAGATAAAAAGTAAGATAAACCAAGATTTAAAAAGTTAATTTGCATCGATAGAAATTTGGATATAATTGTTTACTTATTGCATTGAAAGGTTGTCCAAATATGTTCTCCGTAAGCACTTTGAATATATATGTATAAAAAGCTTTACAAAGAGTGCATGTGTATTCCGGATGCGAATTCTGGGGCGGAGAGGGAGGTTTATTGCCTATCCTTTACCCGTTAGTCGAATCGAAATTTGTTTTTGCTCGCGCGTGCAGATCTCAGAATGCACGTCATTCGCGTTAAGAAACCGAGCGCGCGAGAAAAGAAGCGCGCCGCGGGAAGAAATATGCTGGAGGAAAACCGAGATAATGCTTCCAAGAAATAAAAATGTCGGTCGCTCGAACACGCGAATTAGGAACTTCGTAAGGAAAGTGGGATCTGTGGAAGGAAGTAGTCCAGGAAGATTTAGCGCGTGGCAATTTGTGGAACGTTATGTTAGTCTTCTATAGTAATTGTGACTTCACACGAGAGTTTACGAAAATATATTGTCCCGCGAGAGACAGCAATTTCTTATCTCAATTTATCGCCCTTCGGATGAAATACATCAGGAGCAATAAGAAATTATATTAATTTCCTCAGTATAGTGACAAGCGTACATATATTTGCGTGTATTTATTCGCTAAAATAATAGCTTGATAATTTAAGTTTTACAAACGCGGGCGCGACAGGTAAATTAATTTATATTTTATAAATATTTATATTTATATATATATATTATGTTACATTTGTTTTTTATAAATATTATAAATACTTGAGAATCTTGGAGATTTATTAAATATTTGTCCGTTTGAGTAAATATATCTTGCATATGTGGCAGAACGAGCTTTATATCATAACGCAAAAGAATTAACTGTCAGTTCTAACAGAGGAAATTAATATTGACCGTAAATACGAAGAGAATTTCAATACTGCATATCATGTGCTTTCGTCTACTAAGCAGGGTAAAATGGTTCGCTCAATATGACACAGTACGTTCTCGCGAATGTATCGAGCCTTATATCTGCGCTTGTTTGAGATGCACTGAAATGCCAATCGTTAAGTTACAATACAGTGCAACCGGAATAAAATTCATAAATACGGCGGCTCGCATAAAAATAAGCGCGGACGCGTTTAATTATTAACGCGAAGATGCGCCCCGTTAGAATTTATGGCTATCGGGTGTGATATAATTCGTCTGGCGTGACCGGACGTTTTTAGTGGCGATAAAAACCCAGATCGTATACACGCGGGCGATTTCGTTCTCTCGCGATCTTTTAAAAAGAGGCACATATGTCCTCTGACATTTCACTAAGAAAAATATCCCGGGAACAACAATGACGATGGAGGAAAGCTACAATCTTAGTTTACGGCACATTTACGGCGCATGGAGTTTATAATATTACGAAATCTGTGTAAGCGCGAAAAAAAGCCCTCGGGATAAAAAAGCGGGCAGAAGTACAGGGGTTGCGAGGACATTTGCAGAGGTGGCGCCTGTGATAGCTCGCACGACGAGTGGAAACGGACGGTCGTAATCAGACGTGAAAATACTCTAACGTATTTGCCTGAGGAAAACTAGAGTGTGGAAATTGTTCCACGAGTGTGTTGATACGATTCATGCGTTTGCTCTGGAGTTCCCTTATTTAATATTGCATATGACACATGCAAAGAAAGGAAAGAGATTTCGGATTATATACTTTACGTTAAAAAAAAAAAGAATAATACGTGTACATTATTATTTAGTTTTTACGGTGTAACGTTAATACGTATTTGTATCTAATTGTAATGTAAATATGTTTTCTAAACGATTAAAACGTTAAAAAGTTGAAAGTTAATTTTAATATTCCTCTTTCCGATTTCTCCGTACCGGAAGAACCATCGGAAGTGGTAGAGATCGCGATAATGACGACGCGAGACGATTTTCGTGTAATGTACATCATCCTTATTTGCGACGGTGGCTTTTTGTCAATAAATCTGGAGTTATCTGAATCTGTGGCAGGGCTTTACTGCGACGGAGGCATAAAGGGGTAGAGTGTTGGTCATTTGTATAACGCCAGTAGAGTGGGTATGTATATACGGGCATTATCGCCCTAGAAGAGGAATAGGAGGGAGAAGTAGTGATGGAACCAAACTAATATTTACTCTCGATTCTCGAGCAAACCAGGCGAAGATGTTCATATAAACTGCATCAATATTAACTTTCGACTTGTAAATCTCATTGAGGTATGCTCTCGTACTATTTAATGATATATTCGTGCGTACTTATCTTATGTTTGGAACAACAATCTGTGTGATATAGAACGTAATAAAATATATAACAATTATCACTCAATTTTTAATTCCGTAAATTAAATATTAAACACTACGCATGAAATATCGAGCAAATTTGCAATCTATTTCATGTTGTATTTTATACACATATTGTAGTTCTCTTCAATGTAAAGTGGAAGTTTCGAATAAGTATGTCAGGTGATAGCGCGCGGGTAAAAATTATTCGCAAGAGTGTTGAGAGCGTATTGTCATGT
Organism: Temnothorax americanus; assembly: GCF_048541705.1. Taxonomy (NCBI): domain Eukaryota; kingdom Metazoa; phylum Arthropoda; class Insecta; order Hymenoptera; family Formicidae; genus Temnothorax; species Temnothorax americanus. The sequence goes on along the minus strand of NW_027509678.1, from coordinate 589,172 downwards.
GTGTGCGTTGAGATTTGAAAGAGGATACCGCAAGCTTTTGGGGAAGGGCGTTGTTGTTTATGTGAAACGGTCAAGCTCAACGAGTTACGATGTCAGCGGGGTTGTTCTGGGCAGATTTGTCTGATAATTCGATAGCCGTCCGCATTTCAAGCCCCTACTCGCAATCCACCCCGCGTGTTCGCCGTGGATTTACCCTCGCGCCGCACGCAGGTTCATCCAATTAAATTTATCAGATTGCACGCGCGCGAGAGTCAAAAGGGGGATACGCGATGATTGGCGGACGTTTGTCTTTTTGGGGTCACGGCAGAACGTATATAGTTTTTTTCATTCTCAATTGGGACATTGCAGCGGCACGAAGCGGACAATATGGTTGCGTAATATATGTATAGTGGTGGATTGAAAATATTGAAATGAAGAATTTATATTCGCAAAGTTTATGGCTCACTTTAAAGCGAGGCTCTTTTATTTCGCGGACCGTTGCGTGCGAAAAAATAATTCTTTATTTCTAAATTTTGTGCAGCGTTTGACAAATTTATAGAAATATTGCAATTAGGATATACGACGTTAAAAAATTTTGTCACAATGATGGTATAGTGATCGGTTTTGAACAAAACGGTGAAAATAAGTTAGACCGCAAACGACCAGAAGGGCTAAATGCGAAAGTTAAACCTCTAAAAAAAAAAAACAGAAATTAAATCATCCTTTGGTTTACATCAATTCGGTTTTCTTCTTTGTATTAATGCACTTGCCAGCCAGCCAGTTTCTATTACGAACTTTTCTTTCGGATCAATCCCTGTCAACCGCCAATGAGTATCGTTGTTCGGTCTGATGATGATTGATGATGATGGAGAATATACTAACTGTTCCGAAGGTATACTAAGCAGAGAACGATCCGTATATAGCCCGGCAGCCCCATTTGAATGATGTTTATTCGAGAACTTCGAAGACTTATGCAACACGTGTTCAGTCAGCAAACGGAAAGATCAAAACGCTGGAAAGCCATAAATGTTAGAATAAAAGTAATAACTTTTCCATGATTTTTAGACTATTAACACTAATAAGGATCATATTAATTAAGTAGAAAAAAATTTCTCAATTTTAGTATTGGAAATTTAATTATGAATTGAAAGCGTGATTGTTTTACACGACATGTGGGAATTTCGCTAGATATCGAAAGATACAAGAATTTACGCGTGACTGAAATAAAAGATGTTAATAATATAATAATAATAATAATAAAGTTTTTATATCGTATACTCAAGCTAGCTCCACTAGATTATATTATCATAATTGTAAAATAATGCTTGCGGTTATCCCGTACAATTTGCGTGAATAATGTGCCCTTTATAATCTCCTAAAATCGAAATCGTTTGAAAGTTTGGCTTTCGCGCGACCCCTGTAGTACGTGTCACTATTTTACGTGACATGCATATTTGAAATAAATTCGATGGGTTGTGAGAGAGAGAAATGTGTGTGAATCGAATTTATTCTACTGCCACTCGCACACGTGAAGCAAATAGATGCGAGAACGTGAATCAAACTTAAGGAATATTGGTTCTTTCTTCATAACTTGCGCGTCTTCTTGCGAGTTGCATTGCAATTAGATTTTAAGTTTCAGTTTTGGAATCTAGTATGTACACGTAAATATATTGTATATATTGCATTATTATATAAAACCAACAAATATAAAATATACTCAGCAATATGCGAAGAAAAAATAAAATAAAATATATGTAAAAGGAATTTCGTAAAAAATAACAAAAAAGATTTATTTATTTAGAAATATAGTAAATTTAACCATATTTCGAATCCATGGTTAAAATGTAGTAAAGCATATCGAGAGAACTCTGAAAATGTACTATGAAAATGTATAATATACAAGCAGATACGGGTGCTCATGTATGATAAAAACGCAAAAGTCCCTAATCCAATTCATCAAAACAAGTTTTTACAAGTACTCAAAACAATCTCTTTTATTACAAACTCAATCAATCCTCCAGGTATAAACCAATAAAAACGCGTTATCGATTAAACATGAACCAGTTTTGTTTTGTTTTTTCCTCTTTTTTTAACTACATGATATCCTTTGTCGAAAGTTTTGGAAATAAAATTGTTAGTGAGCGAGCGCGCTCGCTCTTTAGATAAAATACACGTCGTTCGCTGCACATGTGTAATGTCTTTTATCACTATAAAGGCGAGCGTATATTGTCGTGAAAGTATGCTAGCTTATTCTTCATAGTACATGACGAACTGGGTGGCGAAGGAGGCGGGGGGAGAATTCTATGGAGGTACAAACGAGCATATACAATGAGGCAGAGTGCATAGCTATGTTCTATAAGATATTCCGCCGAAATGTCGAAGAGCGTATTATGCTTAAGAAATGAGCTGAGTTTGCTCGCTCGGCGCCGCCAGTTCGCTATACTTGCCAGTTATAACGCGCATTTGGATTCTGGTATTCTGTAAGTAGTACATCTAGCATAGTCGCTCGCAGCAGATTCACGAGCTGCGCTCTCGTGGGAGACGTCGGTGAACGCTGGTTTCCTGTCCAAAATCCGCATATAAGTTTCACGGGAGGTATTATAGAACACGTTTTGCGCGCTTCTTTGTGACGCGCTGCACATGCTGCACTACACGCGTGATTAAGTTTGCCAACGCGTTACGAAGATATAGACCTCTTTTAATCCGCGCGTATATTAATAATTCCGTACAATCTTTTGCACATAAGAATAAGATTAGCACATAAAAAAGAATATTCTTGATTTTGAAATATCTTTAAATTTTAAAATAAAATTATATTGTGTTAAATGAAGAAAACTTGCTTTAATGAAACCAAGAAAACAAAGTTGAAATAAAAAGTTAAAATTCTTATATAAGTTATTCTTATATAAGAAGATTACTTATAGATTGTTGCGTATATTCGAGTATGTAAGTTTTCATATTTAACACTACTTTTTTTCTGTACATTTTTAATGATTTTTTCATAAATTTAATCTTTAATTATCATTCTTAATTGTCATACTTCCTATAAAACAAAATGAGAAAAAATGTTTGAAACATATCGTGCGTGCACTCTCCTCTTTATCCTAACAATTTAACGCATATACACTAACACACGGCATTGGAGTAATAAAGCGCAACACAAATAACAATTACTTTTATTAACGTAACTTTTATAAGACTATTGAGAAATATGTTAAACATCAGCGTTAAGAATCATGATCGTCATCATCAGATCGTTATTCTCTTTTCAGCGTCAGCACACGTACGTGTAACATCCACCGAAGATGCGCAGCGGCATGCAAACGATGCCAGTAATGATTTGATGGAAGATATGCCCGTTTTCGAGCCGACAGCAGCAAACGTCAGTGCATTTGTAGGGCAAACCGCATATCTGCCGTGCCGCGTGCGAAATTTGGGCGACAAAGTGGTAAGTCTCTTCTTCTGATTTTGCTATCACTATTTACTGTAAACGCCAGGCAAGAGAATTCTTTCCATCGATTTAATTAAGTTGTACATAATGTATTTCGTATTCTAATCTAAAACTTGCTTGTAATATTATAATTAAGCTGAAATCTTTGATACAAAGATAGATGATATATTTACCCTAGCTGTTGTTATGCAGATAGAATCATGAAGCTATATTTGAAATGCGAATTTCGTTTATTGCTTTACTCAGAATATAAATCATCCTTGAACAATTAACAAAGGTCGTACGTATAGGTACGTATGTATATCGTTATTAATTGCAAACAAGCACTGACTGGCCCGACGGCAATTAATCTGAAAATTTACCGGAGACGGCTTCGATTCAAACAGGTTGCTTCCAGCGGCCTTATCTGCACAAGGTATAGCCTACGTAATTAATACAGCGGCATGACAAATTGTCGCTTCCGTGTAATAGCGGGTCGCCAATAAATATCGCGGCCGCGATTAGAGCGCGTTCTCCACACGTAAGCATATAAATGCCGGGCGGGGGAGGGGTGTCGTAGCGCGTAGGAAATGGCGTGTCTGCGACGATATATCATGGAGGAGCCACGCGGGGACACAGACGTCGGGGTGTTTCCTTCGAAGGCGAAATCTCCCCGATGCGTATCTCGCGGCGTTGACTAAGCGTGGCACAGATTTAACAAAGACGTATGGTCGCCTTAGCGTAGCTTTTCCGCAGCAACGCGAGCCTTGCCTCTCTCAGATCTCACCGCGTTCCAGCCATTTATTGTATCGTCAAAGTTTTCAGTGCTTTATGTGAATTTACACAATGGACCGAATTACGATGATATCCGAACTCATTGGACTTTATGGATATGGAGCACTTACGCGAACTATGAAGAATGGTGCAGGTTTTATTTCTCAATCGTTTTCGGCGCGAGCTATAACATTGAAATAAAAAAAGACATATTCACTTTTTTATGTAGCTCCTAAACCGTAATCGAGGTAAAAAGTAAGCGAAAAGTTGCAAATTATCGCTGCGTGGGAAGAATGTAAAAGGAAAGGGGGAAATTTCTAAAGCGTTTACATCGGAGTACGAACGCTTTATAACTTACCTACCTAAATTCTTTGCTCTGCGGAACACGCGCAAATAGAATCTTTCAAAAATTCTTGCGTTCGCTGCGCGAGAGAGAGAGAGAGAGAGGGAGAGAGAGAACTGCGGCAGTTTGACTGCCAGAAAACTGGGAAGATGGTTTCGCGGTAACAAGGGAGGCAAAAGGAAGGTCGATGAAACGATCGAAGCGTGCGAATTTGCGGAGTGCTCGACTGCGATTCACGTTAGGTGGACGCTGTAATCGTTCTTTGCGGAAGAATGCGGAATCGTCGGGGCTTGGCCGACGGCCGCGCATTCAGTATTTGTCGGTCGGTTACACTTCGTTCGCGGACACTCGTTAGACTAAAGGCACTTGGCACCAATCGGGAATCATTCCTACGAAGCGAATGTCATACGGTTCGCACTATGCATTTTTCTCCGGAAACGCAATTTTTCGACACACCCATCCAATTTTCGCGACCCACTTTTCCGCTTTTCCGAATTTTCTCTCTCTCGCTTGGGACAGGCTTCTTTGTACTCCTATATACGGGCTTTATTGTTATCGAGCGAAAGGGCGGTAAACGTATGCAACTGGTGGATGGATGCGGTTTTTCCAGCGGGGCTTCGCCCACCTTTTTCGCCCGGAGAAAGAAACATTCAGAATTGATGAGTGTAATTGTCTGTCGACTGACGCTTTTACGACGTTTGATAAAATTGACGTTGAAACAAATGATCCGAGCGACTTTCTCTCTTTATCAAGCATACAAGGGTTCTGTCAATTTGAAAGCTGCTGGCAAAGAAATATATATGCGTGTCCTAACTGATATCTGGCCTAAAGTTATTTTTATTAGTTTATTTCAGCTATACTTGTCAGTAGTTATTGTAATATATAAATATTTCGTTACTTACGTTTTATATATATTATGCATATAATACATCATTTTTTCTATATCTTAATTTATTAAACATTTTCTTATTAACTCTTATCGCTTTGTTAGATTCTATATTAATTATGCATGCATAAAATTATGATGAAATATTTTGTTTTTCATACACCTATATATTCCTATATTCCACTATTAATCGTTTTTTTTTTCAAGATAAATACCACAAATTACGATTTTCAGTAAATATTCCTTTTATTTAGATTATTATTCTCTTTTTTCGTGCGCGTGTAACTAATAACAAAAAACCGCGTCCACTTTGGCGAAAAAAGTTTCATTTTACCGTTGCCGTCCAGCTGTAAAAATTTAAACTGAAGATTGATCGTACAGTCAAACGTGGTTCAATGTGCAATATTTCGAAAACGTACTTGTATCTAACAGAGATTTTATTGGAAACGGACGAATATATAGATTTCTTTAATAGCTGGGGATACAGAATTGCTCGACGCGCATTTTCTCGGGGGCACGGCCGGATGCATTTTTAGTTCACGTTCACCAGATTTATCCAATCTTTTCCACATTTTTCTTCCTTCCACTTATCTGTTTTCTTTTTTCCCCTACGCGATCCACCTTTAATTAAATATCGATCTACCTGCGGCGAGACGGTCAGCGGAGACGGGCCGATTACGGACAAGTTTTCTCGAATTTAAGTCGGAAAATCAAATGAAGTTTGAAAAGAAAATAATTGCGAGGGATTAGTCGCATTTATTTTAGTAAAACTCGAATTGCTCCCTAAACGGAAAAAGGGACTTTAACGAAATTTATGAGATCTCCTCATTACGGTCTAATTACCAGTTAACACTCTTGAAAACTTATGAACGAAGAAACTGATTGTTTGAACGTCATTATTTTCTAGATCTCATTAGTTAAAGTGCAAATGCTTAAAAATGAGCATTTGAGAAAGAAAACGAGAGAAGAAATGTCAATTGCTACTTATCGGATAGCATTTTTTCTCTATTCGTTCTCTAAATTAAATCATTGATGAATCTATTCTTAAATAATAATTTAGTTCTAAAATCAAATATAATCAAATAATTATATCTTAGAAATATTGCAGCGTAATAATCTAAGTCATTAAAAGTTTTGAATATCTCATTATTTATTTTACTAGTTTGCATTAAGTACTGCATAATAATATCGGTTATAAACTTTTATCTATCTGTACTATAACGATATTCCTATCAATTTAGTCATCGACTACAATTTAGTCATCGACTACACATTTTTATAAAATTGATTATCGAAGTAATGCTTGAAAGCGGATAGTTTAACACTAGCTTAAATGCTTATTTTTGAAACTTTGTTCTCGGTCGTCGATAACACTTAATTGATCGATATTTAATTAAAAGATTGAATTATTGAGGAAAAGCTGCAGCACTATGGAAGAAGAATTGTTAAATTCGTAATAATATATCAAATTATACTCAATTTGAGTTGTTTAAAGTACAAGCTCGCGCAGAAGCCTGGGTTCAAGAATCGTGAAATATGAAACGACACATTAACCGGGGTTTTGACGAAAAGGGATTGTGCGTATTTCTGACATAAATTCGCATCACAAATAAATCAAAATAACGTTCCAAACATTAGTATCATTGTTGTATATCGAACAAGAAATAGGCTGTATAAATTATAATGAGACAGAATAATCATTAGTAGAATAATCTTTTCTTGAGAAGAACATGTAAATGCCTTTCCGTTCAAATTAATACTGTTCTTTTACAAAGAATAATTATTATCATCGATCTGTGATACTTCGTGTTTATCTTGATGTAATTAAGATTAATCCAAGCTCAATCTGCTTCAAAAAAGGATCGTTCGCATAAACACATACAGTCATATAATACGTGTAAATATTATCACAAGTTATAAGAATAATCAAAATGAATTCATGAGTCAATCTGATAATAAACAACAAATAAATGTGTGGATCAAGCCACATTATCTTAAGCAAACATTTATTTTTGAGAGAACTGCTAGTATTCTAACGAATAAGAAATGAAACAATATATACAGGCCACTATATATCAAAAGTGCAAAACCATTAGTTTCATCGAATATCACTTTGATCCATTCCTTCTAGCAATAGAATAGAATATAAGTAATCAGTAATCTAATAGAATAGAATCCGCTGCATAAAGAATATAATCCGCAATATGAGAGAATAGAATCCGCTGCATAAAGAATATAATCCGTAACGTAAAGAATAAAAATTCCGCAAGTATAATTGAATATAATTCGCAAGGTAATTGAATGTAATTCGCAAGGTAATTGAATGTAGTACGCAAGTAATTGAATATTAGACGCAAGTAATTGAATATTAGACGCAATTGATTGAATATGAGACGCAAGTATTGTTTGTCAAAACGTAATGGATTTATCATCAAATCGAATATAAATGTAAGACGTAAATTAACATCACGCTCACAAATATCGCAATGAATTTGCTCGAAATATTACTGGCGACGGTTTGAATTTATTCGAAGGAAAATATTTGACTTACGTTAATCTGGTTGCAACCACGATAAAAAAATAATGGTAAAATTACACTGAGCTCAGTTTAAGAATAAAACCGCGTGTATTTACAGTCCGTTTCGTTCTAAAGTGAAGAAAGTATTCTTCACATCGGAATAATAACACCGTTTGCATCTACGTTACGATCAAAAGTGAAGGGGAAAGTATTCTTCGCATCGAATTAAGATCGCTTATACAATCCGAGGCTTTTAGCGTATAGATGTTCATCAAATGTATGTCAATGTAGCTATCCGTTTGCCGAGAATAATAATGTAAACTGATTTCCTTGCTTACGATTAACCGTAACAAAATACGTCTCTCGTATAGAGACTTCGGAATGGCGAAAGGCCCAAACTGTTTCTTTACAAAAAAGATGCGTACTGAACGACCGCTAGCTCTCGAATGCCCGGATCGCCGGGCTGCACGCACGCATGATGTAAATATAATATAATATAATATATAATATAATATAATATAATATATATATAATTATATTTTTACATCATGCACGCACGCACGTTCACGTTTTCGCAAGCGCTGTCTCACTCCGTCGTGGCGTGATCCGTCTTTGGGGCGCAACGCGGCCCGCGCTGTTCGCGCGCATAACTGACAACGAACTAGTTCCATTGCTTCTTTTGCCATCTATGACAGCTTTACCGTACTACTCCTAATACCGCGATTATCCGATTAGATAACACACACAACACAATCTCTTTTTCGGTTTTAACTATCTTTTAAGGAGGTTCGATGGCTACAACAAAATGCAGAGGGATTTATGAAATTTTAATATGTTGTTCTGGAATGCAAAATAGAATTATGTGAATTTTTTAGGAATTTTTTACCGTTCCGTTTTGAAAAAAATCTACTCCAAAAACTTAAAAAGTACAATTTTTGGATTAAATTTTTTCAAAACGGGACGGTAAAAAATTCCCAAAAAGTTCACATAATTCTATTTTGCATTCCAAAACAACATATTAAAATTTCATGAAACTGGCTGCATTTTTAACATAGGTTTTTATGGGAAATGGTATATTGCATATACCTTCAGAATGAAATAAGTGCAAGAAAAAATGCAAATAATAAGGATAAAGAAAAATATGCACATGTACCTTAATAATTTACAAATAAATGAGCGAAAGAAAGGAGAAGGTTACCGCACATTTCGTAGAAAAAATAATTATTAAAGCATAAATTGCTTGATATTTCGTCTGCTAGACTGCCACGGTCGTGAACGACGTGAACAGCAGCACGCATTATACGCACGCGGCGACCAATCAGAGCAATCCCCTTCATTACCACTACTTCAAACGCTATGTGCGCTGTTTCCAGAACCCCCGCGTCCCACTACTCCCTCCGATGAAGCCATCGAACCTCCTTAAACATGAGTCATTTTCAACATTCTTATTAGTCGCTCCACTGCTCCTATTCAATTTGTTGTTATTTTAACTAAACAATGAACTTAAAATAATATTAGTTTGCGTTAAAGTAATAAATTTCCGACGCAGATAGTTAAAAGTAACAAAAAGTTATTTAACTCAAGGTATTGGTTTATATTTTATCTTTTAATATTTAACAGTGTAGCGATGGTGAGATTTGTTGTCCTGACGCACGTATGCTTTAAATGCAACAAAATATGTATAGGCTGATAGTAAAGTCTATGTAAAGAGTCAATGTATATCTATTCCCTCCGCAAGAATATCGGGACTTAATTCCCATCGAAATATCAGTTTACGATTCTTTCGGACGGGAACGTCGGAAGATTTGAGATGCGAACGTAAGTTAAGTTAGCAGCGAACAACTATAGCTGTGCTATATTGTATTCCTATTCTATAATTTATTTTTCGAGAATCATACTCTTTATTCATCCCAGCGAAGATGAGTTATGAAAGCTACGATTCTACGATTCTTCCGCACGAGGAGAATCCAAGGAACGTCTAGATAAGATAATGCAACGTAAAGTGCTGCCCAAATGCAATAAACGTTCGCTTTGTGCCACCGCCATGCTTAGGCATTACCCTATTTCCCATTATATTTCCTATTAAGAGTCGGGGGACGATCATTTCGAAGGATAAATCAACTTTCTTGCTACTAAAGTTCCGTTTTCCGATAATACGACTTTAAGCGAGAAAATATGCTTTTCAAAACGTGATCACAGGGAACGAATTTTATTGTAATCGAAAGATCTTTTCGTAATAAAGTATAAAAATAAACTTAAACGCATAATAAAAAGCAAATTTTGTATAATAACGCGCGCGCGTGTCAGTTTGCTTTAGATATATTTTTTACTTATTCTGGAATATTACGTTTTTTTTTCATATTAAACTTTCAATTATCGTATATTTAATTACTGAGATTTATGATAATTAATACGTCAGTTGCGAGAAACGGTTGGAAGATATTTCATATTTTATGAATTGTAATTGATTCAATAATTATTATACACATGAAATTTCCTTCTCTTACGTTTCGTCACAATTAATATAAAATATTTGTTTGATCATATATTAAACACATATTACAAGTTGGATTAACTCGTTAGTTTTTTCAAACATCAATGCTTTATAACAGAAAAAATTGTCTTTGTACTTGCGCTGTTTATAAAATTAGTTCAACTTATACATATATTTTTGATATTTTTGTCGTGTGTTTTTTTATGACAAATCGAACAATAATGAAAAAGACTTAAAAGCCAAACAAAGTTCATAAAATTTATATGTGATAATTGCTTCCATCATCCAATGAGGAGATGTTTAGGGCGCATGTGATCATCTGGACTTGAAACGTTTTGAACATTACCTGCCAGAAATTGTCTGAATTAATGGTTCCAATGCTAATGTCCGCCATCAGCATAAAGTCAGACATGTCGGAATCCCGGTATAGATTCACCTGAAAGTGTCCCGTAACTCGTTCACTTTCTCGGCGGCTCAAATATTCGTGACACGATAGATGACCAGAAGGGGCGGATTTCTCGGTATTTACGCTACGTTCATAAAGTTCGACAAGCTTATCTTGTATCCGCGTTTTGCTATTGCGTTATGCTTAATGTCTGCGCAAATTTGCGCAACGAGATAATACAACACTAAATTGTAAGAAGCTCTTTTTTATCGAATCTCTTACTACTTTAAACTTTGTGTTCCTTACCAAAATGCAATTTCCTCTTCGATGAATAATACTAATAAAGGCTTTTATAGTTGACTCGTTATAAATATATAAATTTAAAAACTGCAAATAAAAAGTAATTATTTGAACAGACAATGCAATATTTTCGTTAACCTCTAACGTTATTATGTTTCCGTGATGTAACGCAACGTGAAATTTTCTGTAAAATCGTGATTTGTTAACCTCGCGCTCACGTCAAACGTCGCGTAGCATGATGGATCGTGGCGAAAAAACGCGGACCCGTTCCTGGAAGATCGATTTTCTGCTGGGTGTAAGGCTCGAATCCTCGGGGCAGCATTTCCACAGCATAAATTGGACAAGCGCGAATTTTGGACGTGCATTATTCATGGATTCCCGAGATAAGGGAACGCGATCGGTTCGAAAAACCGGGCGCGACGTGTGTATGTCTGCGAATATAAGGGAAAAAGACAAAAGCGGCTGGCATGCGGTGGTTATCTCATTCCATTCTGATTAAGTTATATCTTTTGAACGGTATCATTGTCGAGGCAGATCATTTTTGACGCTGTGTGTACGGAGAGAGTAATAGATGTCTCTTTTAAAAAACGAACTTTTTTATAATGCAGTTTTCTGAGTATTTGACAGCTTCTAGAATATTTATGAGATAGTCCAACCTGTTAAGAGACTCCTGTATGTTGCCAAAATATAAATGGCACAATGATTTAGCAACGTCGGACTGAACAAACCATTTGCATTGCTACTCAATTAGTGACGATTACTATAGAGGAAATTTGTAAAATGGGCGATGGTAGGTATATATCTGAGTGTTATCGACCGTAAATTAGTGCAAAGCGTATATGGATGCCATTATGCAGAAGTGCAATAAATGCACATTTGCGCGAGATATCGTTTATCGTTTCCCCTGAGATTATTATAAAATAAAATTGAAAATGTTTCGGCGTTTTCATGAAGCATCACGTGCTTGAATAATTGCTCGTATTCCCTCGGAACTGTATCAACAGAGGCTGTTGCGCGAGCTTGATGTATTGCTTGATGTGTTTACAGTTTATGCGCCGCGGATACATATGAAGGCTTTTTTTTCGTAGTACGACAACTATATTAATAACAGTCGCGTATCAGCATAATTCGAGGTCACAATGAGCTCGAGTAAAATATACGATACATCGAAAATAACGCTGATATCATAATTGCAGCAAGAGGTTGCTGCAACTCGGTTGCCGCGTTCGATAACAAGATACAAAAGTAATATATGATTGATAGTCAAACTATCATCAAATTGATGAGATTTACGCGCGGATGGACGTAATTGTTGAAATAGCAAATTTTCTGCTAGGTGTGTGTACAGTCCCTGGCCATATTATTAGACGCACCTTAATTCACGGACTTTTCAGCACTATCATTGTTATAATTTATCGAGAAGCTATTGTTCTGTAGAAGATAGACATTTGTTTATGACGTATTTGAAAATGTGTGGGAACAGGTGAAGAGAGAAGTAGCAAATAAAGTGATTACCTGCTGCACCAAAAACTTAGCTGATTGATAAAATTATTTATGGCTGGAATTATAACATTCACAGATGCAGGGGGCAGTACGCGAACATGCATCAATAGTATCTATGCCAAGGCGAAACACAACTATAATAACTGCCAAAGGCGACTCGACTAAATATTAAAAATATGTGTTTTTTAACTAAATAATTGACAAAAATAAATAAATACATGATTATTATTATCAAATTTGTGTTTTATTATATACTATTATTCAAATATATTAAGAGTTCTTTTTAAGCATGTAAATATAAAATTATAGTAACTTTTTTCTTCTCCGAAACTGAATTCCATTAAAAAATTAAAGTGCGTCTAATAATATGGCCAGGGATTGTATTATAATTTTTATTCTATGTACAATTGTTAAAAATATTTTTAAATTGTTTGATATATATATATATATATATACATATAAAATAATTATACTGCATTATATCGGAACTATTAACTATACTATTTACTAATATTAATTTTGAACATTATCATCTCATCGACGATAGTTGCCGCGGACCGATAGAAAAAGAAAGCGTAACAATTGCCCGACAACATGTCCATTATACCGCGCTGCATCTGAATAGCTAATTCTTAAGTACTCTTAAAAAATTCAGCGAGGATTTTAATTACGAGCAGTCTTTCAAGCGTTCAAAAGAAAGGGAGCTTTTTTCATTAAGATTACAGTGAACTGTCAGGGCGTTTTCTAAACAAATGTTCCCTTTTCCATTGTGTCGTTCTGGCGGAGAAAAGAAAAAGGAGAAAGAGGCGCGAGAGGGTGAAAAACGCAGGAGAGAGAGAGAGAGAGGGGGGAAGTGAAGCAAGTGTAGGTGGGTGCCGGGTGGCATGGATGGAATGTTGCCAGGTATTTCAAAGGTGAGAGATCACTTTACGTTTAGAAGAAACTTTTTGCCCTTCATGTGCTGCTACATATACGCGCACAAGATAAAAAAACGCGACGATAGATCGGACATGCAGAAGTTTGTGCGGAAATGCAGCTACGAGTTTTGTTACTCGAAACGAGCGAAGATTCTGCAACAATAGCATCTGTTATAGCCTTACAACGTACAAGTCGACCGCAAAATTGCGCGATTGAATTAGCAACTGATCATACAATTCCATTATCTTCATAATTACATGAGCAAGAGAATCGCCTTTAGTGCGAAACCCTCGAAAATAGATGCTGTATGCGTATTTGCAAATGGCATGGCAATCGATTGACTCCATTTTTGAATGCGTTCTTAACGTTAATTTATTCTTATAACGTACTCTTAATTACGTAAAGCGTGTAGAAGAATAATTTTAACTTTAGTATCTTTATTTATCTTGAGAAATAGTTTAATTATTGTTGTACCTGAAGGTATAGTATTTTTTCATGTGTTCACAAAACATAATTTTATATCAATTAAATGACAGAAATAAGACGAAACAAATGGTTTTTGCGTTTAAACTTTATTTAATCTTATAAGTACGGACATTGTTTTTAAATTAATTTATGGTCAATCTGTTCATTATTAGATGAATCGATTAAATATTGATTTGAGATCACTTACATATTTTTCAAAGTTTAAAGAGAACGATATATTGCGCGTTGTAAATACCACAAATGTAAAAAGTTAGTAGAATTTACCATATAAAATAAATATTGAATAGTGTTTTTTTTTTCAGTATTTTAAATAATTTGCGAAAAGTCCGCTATATTTTTTTTTATGAAACTTACATAAGACACTCCCTTCCGTCGTTTTTAGCGCTAAAGCTCGCGCAGTGACACGCGTAAATTATTATCCCCATATCTCCACTTCACATGAAGTGCTACATATTGCTCCCAAGGATGTACAATGGCTAGGCTGCTCCTCTCGCCGCAGCTGCAAACGATAGGGAAAGCACTGCTCGCAAATTACGCCAGTAACAACTCCCCAGCACACCGAAGTCGACACCGAAACTGGGTGGAAATGCAGCAACGGAGTTCCTTTCCGTTTGCCAACGTCGGACGGGCTACGTGCGTCGTCGCCGTTTACGAAACTTTTATCGCGAAATGTGAAACTGTCCGGTTACTCAGAAGCGGCGCTTCTGAAAAGAAGTTCCCGCCTTTTAGAAACGACCAACGTCAGCATCCACGGCGGCCGCGTAAGCGCCAAATAAATCTCGGAGACGGTATAGGGTTGTTCGTGCGAAAGGGGCGCGGCGGGCGTGCAATGACGATTGGGGAGTTGAAATGAAGCTGACAGTTTTTTTGCCGGTGTGTCGTGAACAAACGGTGTAATTGATGTATCTCATTTTCGTTTGTAGCTTTCGTCAAAGTTATGATTATGAATATTTATATGATGACGTAATCATAATGTTTATTATTGAAACAAGTTTCGGACTACCGTCCCGACTTTGAAAAGCAATATTGATATATCCGTGATTGGTGCTTTTCATTTGGGAAATGAATGCGCTTTAGTATTGGAGAATTTTAATGAACGATGTTATTAATGTAATTGGCGGCGTCAATATCGTGTTATTATCTGATGATTTTATCATACTTGTGTAATTTAATTAATGACATTTGCATTCTGCACGATAAGTTGAAACCGAAGTTAAAACGAAAGATAGCTCACGCACTTTGAAGTTTGAAAGATAAATCTGTTTGATAACAGATTTATATATTTAAATATTTTTTGTGACAAAAAAATGTCATGTTAAAAAATTAGAACATTTGTCACATCAAAAAAGAACATATCAAGCAACTTATTAGTTCCAGTTATATTATATCTTTGATAATAAAGAAAAATAAATATATTGCAATTAACGAGATAAAAACTGATGAGAATTTGTCGAACAGCCAATAAAAGAAAAGAATGGAAAAGAAGATCGATATACCGCATATAAGATTCGTTATCGGGATTTATAGTGCGTTTAAATGAGAAATTAAGAGTCACGGTTGCGTATATCGCAAATATTGCCAGGAAGAAAAATATAATAAAAAGGATTCAAATTATGGAAGCAAAACCACGCGTTGGCAGCGGGAGGAAGCGTGCCGCGGAGTTTTTTTGTTGTTGTACGAGCGGTCGTTACGCACAACAGCCAGTCACCGACAGACAGTCTGCTTCCCGCTGTAATTAACGTCCGAAAAACATACGCAATGTCGGATTACGAATAAAAATATGACAACTGCTGCGCGGTCGGCGCGCGCGGCATATGCGTTCTAAAAGTCGCTTATGAAAATAACGACACGCGGGCAACAAACGCGTCGCGTTTAAAATTAAAAACATCCATCGCGAGTTTAGTTGAGCGGATGAATACGCGCGATCTCTCACGGTACGCGCGAAACGACACCGCGTTATACGTGCTAACAAGCCTCGAATTGTGCGGCAAGTTTGTGCTATCACACCCAGAGATTTACTGAATCCACTTAATTATGTTTGTAGAATTTGTAAGCAACTACAATTTACGTTTCGCGTAATTCATGTCGTACGCAAGCTATATGAGATTTACTTTACTTCCATTTCGGCATAATGTATAAAAACCGCATCGCATATGATATCAATGTAATTTAAATGTTACTTATTGTTAGAAAAAGGTTTTATTTGTTCGATACACACATTTGTTGAAACAATTAATATATGTTATAAATATAGTAATAGTTACGGGTATATCAGTTACTTTTGTATCGAAATAAATTTAATGATATAATATTTTTTACATTTATGTGCTAACAGCAGAACAATTTATTTAGTTATAATAACGATACTTTTTCAGCTTCTTTATTTTTTTCAATAAAATTGCCACGTCTGTCTCAAATTCTGTCAGCACAAATATCGAGTTTGTTGGCTAAGCGATATGTGACGCCTGGGGATAATTAAATTTATCTCATTTAAATGTATTTGCAGCGCGATTTCGATGGATGTGACTTAACAATTTTCCATATTTTAACGTGCTCGTACGCCTACCGGTTTGGCGATCGGATTTAAATCAGCATCGATGCTAACATGAAAATTAATTAATTAGGTCGAAAGCTTCGTTCTGCCATTACTGGCGCGAAGCACTGTTACATAAATATGCACTAAACCGTATTGATATTATGCTTGAGAGTTTTGCATCCAGCGTGAAATGGAATGTGACGAAATATTAATTAAAGTAACCGAATATTAGCTTTCATGATTCAATTATGTAGACGCGTGTTTGCATTTTTAAAATGCATTATAATTTCATTTTTAGAATAATTATGGATTGAAATATTTAATAATGCCTGTTTTCCATCAGCTATCAAATACAAGGATAATAAAATTTTAGTGTCGTATCACACAATGTAAAGATAAAGGCATTAACATAAAATATAAATTCTGTGAATCAAAGTGTGAATTAAACTGTTACATTATGCGATGAAAAAAGGGAGAGCAGAGTTTTTTATTGTAAAAGTATTATTTCTTCGTAAAGAATCAATAAATTATACATACCTGCGTTGAATGTGTAAATAATTATAACATCTTACAATTAGAGATATATCGATTTCAAGAAAAAAAGATTAAGATAATGGCATGATTACTGCGATACGGCCGTATATAGTGGATTCCAATGGAACCTATCAAAAATCATCGATATTTCCGCGCGCGCGCGCGATAGATATATCCATATTTGCTGCAAAAAAGCCGGCGTGAATGGGGCATTCAGCAGTTTTTCTTTTTTTCAACGGATTCGAGAAAGCTCTTTTCAGAGTGGAAAATTGTCGAACGAGTCTCGATGCTTTTTTTCGATGGTGTTCAATGGGACGAAGACTGATTCTAGCGTGGCTCAATGAGCGACAAAGAGAAATAAGTGGAAAGAACGTGGAAAAGGGGCGTGAAGAGTAGAAAAAGTAAAACGATGTAAAAAAAATGGGGAATAATATGAGAGGGCAATGGACACGACGTACGTTTTCGAGGTGGTTCGCATTTTACCTGCGGATATTGTCAGAGAGAAAATTTGCATAAACGCAGGGACAAGGATATTCCTCCTTTTTATTTTCTTCGTCCTGATTAATATTCAGGGCACTCTCTTTATCCGAGTCAATGTGATCTTCTATTATAAAATATTCTTTTTGACAGGGTCTGACAGGGTAAAAATTTAATTGTAATTGACTTATCGCTGCATGTGAAGTTGTGAAGTATAACAATTTTTTATTTATCACTAATGGTTTGATTATTTTCGCATATATTTACTGCCGATCTTTCGACGCGTTTTGAAAATTATATACATTATACAAAATATGACGATGTATTATGATGTATGTACGAATGCGTGAGATAGGCATCCCGCGACGCCAATTAATGCAACTTAAGAAAACGAAGCTTTCGAATCTTACACGTCTATACCATCTGCCCGCGCGTATCTCGCCTTGGTCTGTCACGTTTCCGTAAAAGAAGGTGTCGATAAAATCATTCGCCGTAGCTTGGCGCCGGCGTCGAGAGGTCATCTAATTGTTTTCTTTCGGAAGTTTCACCGGAGACGTCTCTCGTCGTGACAAACGACGCCCTTACCCTCTTTCGCCCGCGCACCTCGCCCTTTTCTCTCGCCGTTCGCAAAAAGCGCTCGCGATCACGAGCGGAGAAAATGACGTGCGCGGTTCCTCCAATGGGCATCCGCCCGGGACGATGACGCCTCTCTCGCGGAGCGTTAGGCATCACAACTTCTGTGGAATTGATTTAATCCCAGTCAACGTCACGCCATTTAATTGACGTTTCAAGAAATTTCGCTCCTGTACAATGAAACGTTAAAACTACGACCTTATACAATCCAACGTTGGAATAAAATAAAAAGCATGCTTATCTCTCTCTCTCGTTTCCAATTTGTAATCTTAAAATAAAAATTTAAATAGCTCCACAATAAATAGCTGAAATATTTGTGAAAATCTTGTTCGTAAAATAAAAAGATGAAGAATCGATTATACACGTAGTAATACGTGATGCAAACGTACAAAACGTGAAATGTCTTAAAACTGGGCGAAATAATTTTTTGAAAGGAATAAGAGAGTTCCTTTTTTTCTTCAAATTTATCTGCGTTATTTGTGCGAAACTTGTGTAGAAATCTAGCACGGCAGCTAGATTGACAAGGGCTTAATTAAGAAGTCGGGCACCTGGCGCTAAAAAGAAAAAAGAAGAAAATAGGCGCGATAATAGTGACGCGGCCGAAGTCGCCATTCCAGCGACCGATAATTGATGAGCGAGTGCAGCAGCGTGCAAGAGGAGGCATGGGCGGTAGCGACGTTACAAACGATGACGCGGTATTATTTCATTATTTATGGTACGAATTTTGCCGTGGCCGGCCGACGTTTTTCCGATTCCGCGCCGCTAGAAGCTCGGATTAAGTTACCGTCGGTGGGCTGAATTAAAACGCTAATAACGAGCGGTGATATTTATTGGACGGCTTTCGCGGGGGTTAGAGAACCGGAAGCCGACGGCGCCCTCCGCGTTTCACCTCAACCCTCTCTCTCGCGTCTGTTTTTTGGCCTTCCTCCTTCTCCCCTTTCCATCTTCGGAGCGAACTTTTGCCGATCTGCCGTGGTCTCCAACGGTGCCACCATTGTTTCCCAAACAACGGTTCTTACCACTTTTATGAGGGAGATTTCGAGCTTAGCCAGGCGGAGATAACTCCGCTGCGCTTGTCGTTTAATCCGTCGCCTGCCTCCCCCTCCTCCCCAGACACACTTTTAACCCTTATTTTTTCGCATCCTTGGTATCAAGCGATTTTGGGACGAACAAAAGCCACGATTTTTAATCGCACAGAACAGTTTTATGAGCCACAAATGCAGAATTATAGAGTGACTTATTAGTTTACATGGCTAAAAGAACGCTGTGCCTACAATAATTGATTTTGGATTGATTATATACACATAATTTTTTAAAATTTTATAAGTAAAAGTTATAAAAATTTTTGATTACGGGGTTAAAAAATTAATAAAGATAGGCATTGCGAAACGCTGTAAGTTACAATTAAAATTAATACCATCACGTGTGTGTAATTGGATCAATATACGGATGTGTCGATCGCGGTACGGATTGAATGTAATAGTGAAAATATTGCGGAGTCATTTTCACAAAGGTATTGAAGAAGAAGAAGAATTTTACTTTATATACCCCAAGGGGCCTTAAAAAGGGCGTTTTGATGGGACGTACCCAACCCTATAACCTCCAATTCATCCACTACCTTACTGTTTCCCTCCTTTGGACCAACGGTTTAACGTCTCTTCCGAAAGACGGAGCCCAGTTTTCTCCGCATCTTGCACGGATAAGGGCGCGGTTTTTCGGAAAAAAACTTTTCCATGTTACATGGCTACAGTGGACTCGAACCTGGTTCCTCAGATTACGAGTCTGGCGCTCTACCACTAGACCGCACACCGCCGTCCCACAAAGGTATTGTTTTTGTATATAAACCCGAAAATAGAAGCCAGTATTACTATGCGATATTACGGGATATCCCGTACAGATATACCTCTCGCGGCTTAACACACATCTCTCTCTCTCGAAGGTCGATAAACCGTGGAACGCTGAACTGATGTAAGCCACGCTCAGAACAAGCTTAATCCTCTTTCGAGTGCAGCGCGCCGCGTGATCGCGCAGTAATCATAGAATTTTTTAATCGGGGGGGGGGGGCAGGGGGACGCCACGTAGAAGCAACACACTCAACTCTATCTAAAACGGATTTAATGTCTGCCATTATAGAAACCTCCCCATTACTGTCCGTGGCGCGGCGTCACGGCTGGGATTGCATCGAAATGTTTTAGCGGCGTAACGCCGCGACAACCGGGCATTTCGGGGACGGAATTTAAAACGGGCTTAAGTCACACTGTCGTAAGTAACTTAGACCGATTTTACGCGTCGTTTTTGGGCGTTTCTCAGCTGCGTTTACGCTCTAGTCAATCGAATGCAGCCAAAAAAATGTTACTTCGCGCGACACCGTAAAATCCAGCCGTGGATTTAAGCGATCGTATCTGGAGTAGATTAAACCGAGCGCTCTCGGGCTGTTTCAATTTCGACGCTCATAGAATTTTTGGATTAACCGTAAAATCGGAAACTTTTCAACCCTGCTTTTATTCGCGCGCGTGGCGTTTATAAATAACGAGCGTGAAGCGCTCGCCGTGATTATATATATATATGATTGTCTTCCTATTCATTTCTCTTTTGCTTTCTACACGGAGAGAATTTTCTCTTAAAATTTACCCTGAAATCATGGTAGTTGTGGGACAACATGTAACACCAAGAATTTTATGCGAGCTATTCTGATTAATATCTATCCACCATAATAAAAAATATTAATATCTATAATATTACATTAAAATATAAAATATATTTGATTAAATTTACTTAAATATATCTAGGAAATTTCAATAATTTTTCAAAATTCACCAATCTGCTTGATATTTTTATCACGTTGTTTGTAAAATGTCTATTGTATATTTTACAAATTCCTTGGTTGCCAAGTTGTCCCAAGTTTGTAGTGAATTTAAGGGTAAAATATTACAAAAAATTCTCTCCGTGTAGTTACTCATATATTCTCGCCTTGTATAATCTCACGGTGCGATTTTGAAGTAATTAATTTACCACGTGCATTATTTAATTGACAATAGTGATAATATTTTCAATAGCTTCTTGCGGATATGCGCATTCCCCATCGCTCTCGGGTGAATTGCGCCATCAATCATGCACCATGGGGAAAAACAGCGCCAAACAGTTTGGAGAAACACGTGCGTTTCCCTTATAATAATATGCAAATGTATTTAACGACGATTCCACGCGGCGTATACGACCCGGGTGTGCAAACAAACCAAATCCGCCGAATCCGCGTGCTCGCCGCGCGAAATTTCATAATTGTCAAAACGCTATCGACAATCGCTCTCCCCCCCCGAAATTCTCGTTGAACGCACGTGATGGGATCAATTTATTCATCGACCTCCCAGATATTTTAAGCAACGAAACTTTACGAAACTACAGTTGCTTATTTTTTTCGAGTATCGGATCGGATCGCGCGCGGCCTCCGGCGCCATAGGAAGTTAACATTGCGGTGCGAGGTATTGGTGTGGGATGGGATAGTTTCATTTAACCACCGTCACCCTTCCCCCTGCGGACCATCGATCGCGCCTGTTCGTTGTACCTGGCCGAAAACGCGCGTTCATACGCGCAACTCCGACCATTGAACTATTTTCATCCCCGATCAACTTTAACGTCGACCGTGCGCTCGCCCTCGTCGAAAAACCGCTCCCCCTTCCCCAAATGCGAAAAATTTCATCAAATGGCATAGGCGCGCGCTATGGAAGCGCTAGTGAAAATAACAGGTTTTCGATTGGCAAACACGCGCGGTCGCCTCGGTTGGGGTGCGCGGTTATAAGGACGTAAATGCTGATAAATTCCCGAAACTGTTGAGTTTCCGCTAAATTACGTGACCGGGCGCATTAATTGCCGAAAGAAGCGCGATAATACATTTCGCCCGGGATCATTAAGACCGATAAACTCTCAATGGAATTGTTGGCAGCTTCTGCAAGACGAAGTAATCGATAATTTGTATAGGATTTGCTTTAATCTATTGTTCGAAATGCGAACAATAGGGGTATATTCAAATAAAGTTAAAGTTTAACGGTTATGTCGGGTTAAAGTCGGGTAAAAAGTTAATTTTTAAACTTTTAACCCAAAAATTAATGTGATAGGTTAACGAGTCACTTATGTATTTTGCATAACCTTAAAGAGTAGCGCGCCCAAAGTTAATTAATTAACTTTTTACTCGACCTTAACCCGACATAACCCGTCAAACCGTTAAACTTTAACTTATTTGAATACCTTTAATGTATTATATGAAGCTATATACGAACCTTTTAAAGCATTGCCTTAATTTCGGTGATTTTTAGAATTAGGAATAATGATTTTAGATGTTGTGAGATTGTTATCTTAATTTTATTAAGTAGCATTAAAGTATATTATACTTAACGCTTATGATTAAATTGAATGATGAAATCAATCATGGTTTTTATATGCTTATTTAAAATGTTATTTGGCAGTCTTGGTGAACGATATCTTGATTGACGTTATCTTAATTACTTAAATGCATTTTAATATATAGGCATTAAATAGACTGTTGAAAACAAGGAACTTAATTAAAAGAAATCAATTTATAATAATAACGTATAGTCTATAATAATACCGTATGTGTAAATAATTTATAATAACAATAACGTATGTAAATTCATCACAATTTATTTATATTAAAAATAATACATTTTGTGTAGAAAGAGATTTATTAAAGCGATGTGTATTGTAATTACCTAATTAATTGATGTATTAATAATTATTGAAACGCAACTGTAAAAGCTTTTTGATAAAAGCTCGAAAGTCAGTAGCCGCAAGCCGGGTATTTCAGTCTCATTCACAATTAACTGGACAATAATCCGAATTCCGTTATATGCGCTTTACGAGTCGCGGAGCGTCCGATGACTGTTAATTTGCATGTTACAATATTAATTAAGGAAGAACACACCCTTCCCTATACCCGTCTCTAAAGCCATCGACCTACTACGTATTTCAGCTTTAGAGATCGTACCCGAAATTTCGGCAATAAAACACTCCCGGGTGCCGGCCACCTTTCCCTCCTGAAACTGAGATTAGTCTACTTACAGTAGTAGGCTTATTGAAGTTGATTAAAGGAGTGACGGGAGAAGGGCCGCGCCCACTAGGGCGCGATTGAGGAATGAAAGAAAGGGCGCAATTTACCTCATTATTTTCGTAACAAGTACCCTCTCCTCCCACGACCGCCCGCTGTCGTATTCGTGAAGAGCCCCACTCCAATAAATCACGCGCCTCGAGCTCCGTGTAAATAGGGCCGACTTAATAAATCTAATAAATCTGATTATTTGCAGCCAGAGGGCTGCCTGGAAGAATAAACTTATCGTCAACATTTTCAGTATCGATAATACCATTTGTACATTGTGTCTCGTGGAAAACAAAAATAAAGAAACAATATTCTTTCGGTCAGAAATCACGATGACGCGTGGAATTATATAGTGCCTGTTTCAATATAGAGCATTCATCGGACCGTATATATGTACATGTACATAAAAATGTTTGATGAAAACACAAATAGTGATTTGTTTTATTTCACGTAACAGGTAGTTTTTAACAGTAGAAAGTATGTGCCGGATTAAAATCCGAGTTAGTGGTTGCAAATGACCGCACAATGTTTCTATTAAAATATTAGTGATCAACGAAGCGTTATAAAAATATTGCAATAATTTAAATATTATAGGATTGTTAAGTCTTTGTGAAGAGTATTTTTCCTGTTAAAAAATTTACGATCGTTTGATTCATTTTTTAATCAACGCAATTTTGGAATCTTTAAGATATCCTATTACGATGATGACTTTCATGTGAAATCAACCAGTTTGCATTGTGCATTTCTCCCGACATTTTCCAATTTTTCTGTTCCTATTACGTTTCTCGCTCGATATCCATCCCTCAGCTTGTTTCCTCTCCTCAAACAACTTACCGCTCTCGGATCCTCGGAAACTTCTTGTTCTACGAAACTTCTTGATTAAGAATTAGATTTGATAGCGCTCTTTTATAAGATTTTCCCTAACGCCCGATTCGGGCCAAGTTATCACGATAGGCTGGCCTTAAATTCAGCCTTCGCCCCCTCCATCGTCGATTTCTTTCCGGATGGTTTTCGCTTTTCTTCTGATGGCTTAAAATTCCGAAAATGGAGGCGGAAATCTCAAGTGCGCCACTTTCCGATCAGTCGGGAGAGAAACAAGGACGACGCGCGTGACGTATTATTAGGGAAGGCAATCTCGATCGTTGTAAATCTCGCGAAGCGTAATTAACTCCGGCAATAATGACCGGAGAAGAAATTGGTCCCGAGAATTCGCTATATCGCAGGGAAGACGAGATTAGATTTATTGTTTCTTTAATCTATAGCGATTGTCCCGCTTCCCGTGGTAATTAGCGCGCTCATTTGCCGGGAATTTTAGCCATGTTATTGACGGGGGAAACGTGAAATCACACTTGAAAGAAAAGATCGTGGTGCTGAAGCGCGTTATGCACGTATAATGATGGTCTAATTGACGTAATGTGAAGTACTTAAATGTACTTCGACGAACTTTCGCTGTCGTATTCTGCCATAATGCTCTATAATATCGGATTCTGACACATTCTTCCACATTCTGATGTCTACAAGAATATAGAGAATATAGCCTCCAGCGAACTCCTTTCTACTCCGACATGATTCACGTTAACTCTAGTATACCGCTATTTTCCTATGTACTAGCTTAGTTTGGCAGTTTATAATGCGTATTTAAAATACTTATGTCATACACATAAACATCGTTTCTCTTTTCTTGTGCGTCATGTATACACATTCTATTCTTTTTTTATTCCAGTTGTTAAATTAAATACTTATGTCACCGAGCATTGCGCGAATGTTACCGTTAGAAGTTAGTGAATTCCGACAGTTGCTTTTAACATTCTATGTGGGACTGAGAGCGTGGCACACAATGCCGTATATAATGCATTCTTAAGAAAATTCTTCGCACGTTCCTTGCAGCCACTGCGAAATGCAATTCGATGGCTTTGAAAAAGGCGAATTTGAGAACAGTACCGAAAAGGAGGAAAGACCATATTTTGCTATATAGAATGTAGTCTCGCTATATAAACAAATGATAAAATTATACTTATAACATTCGCGATCACATATCGAAAAGCGATTATACTGCTTTATTTTTTTATTTAAGTAATTTTAAATATGATCTTTGTAGATATACAAATATGTAATAATAATCCCAATACATTTACTTTCGTGTGAAAATCGATTCATGGTTATAAAATATATATATATATATATATATATATATATAACTATTGCTAATAATATTTTTTGTATATTATATTTTATTACAAAAATGCTTATTATTCTTTTCAATATATAATAAATTATTTTATTTTTATACACGGTCAGTGCTATTAATTGGAAGAGTTAGAAGATTAAGTGCAATAAAACATGACACGAATTCGTTCGAGCGTTCAATTGAAATTCAAGTACAACACATAAAACAACATGTTCCGGGCGAATTCGATGACAAAGATGAGAAGAGGAAAGAAAGAGGGGAAGAAAGAGAGAGAGAGAGAAGAAGAAGAAGAAGAAGAATAAAGACACTCAGGACTTTCAAAGCTAACCTACCGCCTTCAATTGCAAATTCTATAATACCATCCCTCTTCTTATTTCCTTTCCGCAAAGTTCAGCCAACAGCATGATGATTCTTCGTTCTTTTCCACTCTCGAACTACGAAAGTACGAAACTCGAGCTCCTATACCTGTGCGCAGGACCAAGACGCTGACTGGCTGACAGGATGCGCCGCGGCTCCCGTTGCCTTTATGACGTTATTTTCCTCGTGCCACCAACTTCTCGATTACTTTTATTAGAATGCAACTCTGGAAATTAACGCGACTGAGATAGGGAGTCGGTTTGTTTGCAACGTGATTTTGCGTTTCAGCCCGCGAAGAACGTCTTTTCAACGCCGCACTTTTTCGCTGTCAAAGCGCGAAATTCCGCTTTAATCGACGCCGACATTTCTGTCCGGAATTTCTGATAGGTATGGTCGACATGGAATAAAAGACATTCTCTATTCAGCATACGTGTAAAGTTCAAATGATTTAGCAAGATATTGAAATCCGGCCCATTTTCTTCTTTTTTTTTTCTCTCTTATTTTATTATAACTATACATTTTTTTACACATACAGCTTTAATTTTATTTTTATAACAATGATACAAAGTCAGTTTTTGGGTCCCCAATAAGAGTTTGTTCTTAACTTTTTCTTTCAACTTCCAATTTTCTCTTTTCATTTAATTTTATGAACTTATTAAGATCAGACAGTAATTACTGATAAATAGAGTTTAAAAACTTTTTTTTATCAACTTTCCCGCAATATTGGTTCTTTTTTACGAAAATGTAGTTCAGCCTTTCTGGAAGTTTTTGATGACTGCGGGTCTGTAACTTTTATTACTTTTATATGACCGCCATTTATTCTGGCATGTGTGTGTACATGTTAAAAAGGTAACCAAATAAAAAGTGTAACTAAGAAAAACCAAGTTTAGTAAATTTTATCATTTGTGAGAGAAGAACGAAGCGCATTGATTTGTAACGGAACAATTATTGGAAGACGCATCTTTGATTTCCTAAATGCGCCGTCACATTTTTTTCCCGTGCTCTGCACCGGAACATCGTTCTTCCCAGGTGGAAAAGGAATTTTCACGAACGCGAAACGCTTCTCGGCTGCTTTTATTGGAATGCATAATTATAGGTATTGACGTGGCGCGCGGTCGACATGGTTGGTTTGTTTGCGCGCAGAAGACTTCGCATTTTAACCGCGAAAGCTCTCTCTCTTTTCAACCTTCTGTTACCGCCATTAACAAGAAGCACCACTTTCACCGCCATCCATCAGCATAGCGTGACGTCGAATGTCCCAAATTTCCTTAAACGCAGGATAAATCCTGTTCCTTTTAGTACCACTGTACTCCCATTTCGTCTCTTCTCTTTCGTCTTCGCAAACGCGTTCTTCCGCGTTCTCACGCCTCATCGATCCTTTAACTTCGATATGCTAGCTTGTGACTTTCATGGCATAAATAAATCGTATTGTTTCGTCGTTCCTGCTAATTTTCTGATTATGGACGTACAAAAGTTTTTGGATGAAGTTGACGTAATCGGAAATTACATGACACCTGCTTATTGCAATCTCACGTCAATTATATACACAGTAAATTAACAGCAACTCTGACGGCGTAGCTTTCACAGGAAATTTTACTTAGCTTTTATCTTCTTGGCGTTATCAACAACCTGATCGTGAAAGTTCTCTACGTTAAAAAGATGCTGGCTGATTTATGAGGTCAATCCATGATGACCCCATTGTTTTTTGCCGGTTTATAAATAAAATTTTTCCTTATAGTCAACGATATCACGCGCAGTAGCTATATTATATATAGAGAACTCGTGAATAAAATTACATCGTCTTTTATGGAACAGTATCTTTACGAGCAAACCGTTGTGTTATTTGTCGATTCTGATATCCGAGAGCGCATATAAATTGATCAAATTATTTTAATGTTGTCTTTTGTGCTTAAAAGTAACTCTTAAATATCTAAAATGTAAATATTCCAAAATACAATTGTTATATTTAAAAAATAGGAATGATGAATTGCGAAATAAGTATGCGTTTTTTTTATTATTATAATTTAATAGGCAAGTAAACCAGAAAAACATAATAAATGCATGGATAAAATAATAACGCAACAGTGAAGTTGTAAGATAAATCACGGAAAAAATGCAAATGGGGGCGAATTTGCGAAAGCGTCGAGCGATCGTTACACGTCGAGGGAGAAATGGTGGCCGGAGAGTGTTAAAGCGTTCCTAACTGAAATTTTTCTCATTCGAAGGCGAGGGCACGTTTTCAGTCTTCCTCAGAAAAGTTCCCCGCGCTATCTTTATTGCCTCTGCATCTTTCTGACTTCTGCTCCGAAGAATCGCATTACTGCGTTACTTGTCTTAGATTAGTTTCCCACTTTTGCGTCCAGGTTTCTCTTTTTCAGAGAAAAAAATTCTTCTAAGATCCTTTAATCTCTTCGCGGAAGTACCAAGTCGATTTTTTTCTCACCCGACGGTTTCTCACGCTTATGTAGAAGCGTTTGAAAGACGACACTCGTGGAAAATAACTGTTGAGAAGGACGGTCTCTAAAGAGTCTCGGGACAGAAATTTTTCTCATTCAAAGACCAATGGCTCGCCTAAGAAAGTCCTTTTTACCATGTTGATCATTTCCTTTCGTATTTTTCTTGTCGGAAGTGCACAAACTCGTTTCTCAACGAACTACATGGACAAAAAGATCGGAGATAGTAAAAAAATAGTAGAATATTAGAACGCAGAGATAGCGTGAAAAGCATTAAATATACTGACGTCGTGATTTTAAAATGTATATATGTGCAATAATTTTTATATGTATCATGTACTTATAAAATTATAATTAATTATATATTATAACTTGATTTGTATTTGCGTACATTGCATGCATTTAATAGCAAATTCTACATGAAGAATTTAAGAATTGTTAATTTAGCAAAATTTATTTTATACTTACGTATACTAAATACAGATAAATATTAAAATTACATAATTACAATTTAAGTTATATAACAATTTCCTTTTACTAACGAGAATCAAGTTTCTGCTTCTGAATCTTACCTTCATTTCTCAGCAACATGATTGTATATATGTCGTGTAACAGTACTTCACTTCCCTTCAAAACAGCATTTCTTCGCAGTCTCATCTCGAGATGTTCAGCGAACTCGTTGCGCAAGAATGAAGGTTTCCGCAGACAAGGAATCGACAACGTAGAAAACGTCTGTAGCAGAAATTTTTCTCATTCGAAGACAACGGTGCGTTTTCCGTCTTCTCCGGTGCGGCGAAACTTTTCCGCGCTTATCTTTATCGTTCCTTGCTTCCCGGCCTGACCTTCGCCACTCTCGAAAAGGACTTACTTCACTATATTACTTTATTTCAAATTAATATGTCTCCTATCTCACTAGTGATTTTCCTTTCCAACTAACTCCGTTCTGGATAATTTCGCGTAATGGAAGCGCAGTGGAATTGAGCGGAAAAGCGTTGCAAAAATAATGGCGTATCACTGGAATACACTTACTCATAAAGCGGGGCGCTCGTGTTCCTCTTCCTGAACTCCTCGATGGCCTGCAGTAACGTTAGTCGAGGATGATCACACGTAAATCCGCGGCTGCCGGCTTTAAAGGTAATTATCTTCCGTCGAAAGGTAAACTCTCTGGAGGAGTTCTCGAAAGCCCATGTATTATGCCTTACGCTATAATACGTAGACGAGCTTGTACCTCTTCAAACAATGAAGTAGACGCTTCGTGGATATCTGGTGGAGGGTCTTGTGTACTTAGCATTAAATTTATTACTCGATATTGCGCCTTCTCTCTCTCTCTCTCTCTCTCTCTTTTTTTATCTTTTGACGCTGCGGATTATCCTGTAAACACCACGACGATATTCCGCTTTCCAACGCCTATCTTTTTCATCCGCCTACCTACATTTTTTAAATACACGCCATCTTTAATCGCACTTTTAATCTGCAAGAGCTCTGGGTTTTGTAATTTCTTGAAGTACGACGAAGTGGTATGTAACGTATCGTGCGCTCTGATTTGTCCTTTCTGTAAAGTACTACGTCCTTTCTCCGCGTGCAATAGTTTCGTTTTCCAATAGTACAACAAAATGCAATATTGCTCGTTGAGACTTTCATTTTTCTGTTAAAATTAATTGTATAAAGCTTCAGTAATTTTGCGAGAAAATGTATGTTATTCTGCAATGCCTTATATTCCAGTTTTAAGGCATTATGAATAGAACGTCGTGTGTATAAACGTTCTATATTTTTATACGGTGATTTATTTGCAATTTTGCAGGATGGGTGCATGCTTGTATAAAAATTCAATATTGTTTGAGTAATAGATAACGGAAAATTGCTTTGTAAGTTTTTTTGTCCATATAGAGAGAAATCATTAGTCCTTATTCTATGATTTTTGCTTCCTCATAGAGGAAGCTTTGTTTTCGTAAAAAAAATTTTTTTTTGTTTTTCTGAATGTGTTCAGAATGTTCTAAAACGTCGAAAAATTGCAATTTAAAAAATGTCTGTATGTATGTATGTGTGTGTGTATGTGTGTGTGTATGTGCCAAATTTACCGAAATTTCTATAACTCCAGAACTAATCAACCAAATCTTAACGAATTATATATGAAATAGGGGTAGAAAAAACTGAAGAATATAATAGAATTAATAAAAATTGCTAATAATCAAGGGGTTCTTTTTTAATAAAATTTTGAATTTGCAGAAATGTTTGTTTATGCTTTAATTTACGCAAATTTAGAGATATCGATCTATTTATAATTTTATTATATTTTTCAGTCTTTTCTACCCCTATTTCATATATAATTCGTTAAGATTTGGTTGATTAGTTCTGAAGTTATAGAAATTTCGGTAAATTTGCTCTAACTTTCGCAAATATTGAGATATCGGGCTTCTTTGTAGTTTTTAAGTGTGCAAGTAGAACCCTTTGCTCACAAAGCTTCCTCTATGAGAAAACCCAAAAAATAAATACTAATAATTATACATTAAATAAAATAAAAGCTTCATCCTCATATACATTAAATTTATACATTAAATAAAATAAGCTTCCTGTAATAATGAGAAAGCAATGTGCAAGTTTGTAATTTGCACCTTTTTTTTATAATTCTTTTGTGGCTGCTTTGCTTTTGTTTCTGGCAAGGTATGAAATCGTAAATACGAAATAAGATAGCAAAACTATCAGGAATATTATTTTGTCATTGTTCCGTTTTATCAGGAATAAGCTTAGATAAAGGGTTATTAAAAATATCATATAAGTCGAATTTACGTTCAAACTTAGTTGGATTATAGGCTAACTCATTGTCAGTTCGAAACATCGAACCACGAGGACGCGTGTAGCAATTTATCGTCTCCACGGGCGGTATTTAAGCATAATTGCGATGATCGAAGAACTTCGATAGGATCCTACCCCATCAGCCGCAGGCTGCACGATCGTTTCGAGTTTTCAGCTATCGCGGTCCCACCGAGTGAACGCAGCCGTGACGAACGACATTCCACCATTTACAAAAGTTCATTTAACGAGGGAATCACGAGAACAAGAAGCTCGTGGTGGAACGTCAATCCGATAATCGACTATGATTTTGGACACGAATAAATTATTGGAAGATTTCGGAGTGATACCGTGATTTAACAATTGTACGATTTAATTAACGAATCGCTATTACATGATGATTCAATACCGGTTTATTATTCACTATATGTATAAAGTGTGATATTCTATATTAAGACGGAATAAAAAAGAGAAATAAAGTTGCTGATATAGACAGATTGGCAGATAAAATGCATCCTGCAAGACATAACGTCAAACTGTGAGCATAATATATTTTCTCTCAAGACGGTATTTTGCTCCTTCGATACGTGTCATAGCATTGCACAAAGGATGCGAAACGTCGATGTGCAAATTCAATTCAGATCGTATCTGATAAATTTCACATTAATTTACCCAAATTCCGCGTCTCGATCAACCCGATTCGCCTCGTGGGGATTGTTCGGTAAAGAGGATATTGCAGGCGCGACGATGACAGAGAGAGAGAGAGAGTCCGATATCTTTCTTCTTTCTACTTAAGCTTCCCCATTCCTCGCGTGCCACGATTCGAATACATGAATCGAATCGCAACTAATAAGGGGGGAGGACTTGTTCATTGTACGGAGAAAATCGTACGAGCTCAAGAGTCCGTATTCGTTCGCGTAGCGTATCGTATTGTTCTATCGGAATATACGTTCTGGACGCGCGTTTCGCCCCGTTCTCGGGCCGACAACCTTCCGGTTCGATTCTCGACGTTCACTGCGGCCATTTCCGGCGAGATTGTCGAAAGGACCGCGATAAAGTTATATCGTATTTCCGAGTCTCTCTTCGTTCGAGCAATACTCGAACTTTCGGTAATTGACGGACCGTGGAGAACGTACCTATCGGCTACTTATTCGTTCGCAAAATTACTTGGACACTATGTTGTAACGCTACGGATGAAACGAAAACTGCTACCAAAATTGCGCTCGCTATGAAATTTGCCCTTGATGAGTTTGGCGAAATCTTGTTCATCAAAGAAATGGCTCAATAAATAAATGATGAAGAACAATTGTTTCCATAATGTTTCAAGGAAGAAATAAAAGCATTAATATTTTTCCAAGAAAAATAAATTTGCCAAATTTGAATATTTTATATGGCGAAAATATCATATCTGATCGGTACAATAAAAAAAAAAACCAGACAAATTTGCAAAATAAATTTTTCATTTCTTGTCTTATTTATATTTCACTTTCGTAATAATTCATTTTGTTTCTTTCACTTTAAAACGTACAAAAATTCATATTATATTCAAAAATATAATAGTTTTATTGCGAATTAATATTATATTAAAGGCGAATCATGACGAAACCGCACCTAAGTTATCAGCGGTGCCCTTTGCCAGATTTAGACTAATACGCGGTTTATCATTGAGAGGGATAGACGAACGTCATACAGTCGGATTATCTGGATTTCAGTGGTACCAGAATCGATCCTCCTCGCGCTGTCTCGGAAAACTTACTGTTGATCCACTTTCGGAAATCACAGAGATCATGGCAACGATCTCGCGATTTGCTGATATTTTCTCATAAGAAAGCTTTATAAAAATCCAATTGCAAAGATACATTTGCAGTCTGCAAATTGTTTGATTTGTTAAATGTTGTGTGAACAATAACATAATTTTTGTTTTTTAAAAGAGAGAGAGAGTGTTATATATAATACTTGACTGTTATAGATAAGCAATCAAAAGAAAAACAATTAAAGTGCTGTGAATACGAACTTTCCGTTCATTCGTTCGGAAAGAAGGAGTGTTCCGATTACGCATTACCTCGTGTTTTAATCCGTGTATTTTTTAGTAGATTGCGCATAGTAGTATATGTTCAAAACTTCAGGAATAATTTCTACCATTTTTCATTTTTCTTGTGTAGCTTGAATAACACTAGCTGTCTACATTTGGCGATGCACTCAATCCATGCAGAAATTGGTTCTCGATCATGACAGATTGTTTCGGACGCTATTCTTTATTTTTAAGCGACATATCCTCGTTCGAATAGAATTTCGTATATCTTGAACTGTTTCTGTGATTTGGCAAAAACGTTTTGTAATTTCTGCGAAGAAAGAATTAATAGATAATGTTGAATGTATGCATGAATTACCACAATTTTCTCTGAATGCATTATAATTTTTCTTTTCAAATAAGACGGAAAAAAATCTATAACTTACATTGTTGTAGACATGTAGACACTACAAATGAAAGCCACAATGAAATGTTGTGTGTTGCGTGTCTTTGGTAATAGTAAATCCCTTGTGTCGCGAGCAAATTTTGCAATTGCCAATGTATCAGAACTATATCACAATAGAATCTAACTTATGCGCTCGGTGCGCATATTGCATTCCATCCGCGCACATCGGCGATCAATTGTGTCGGATGTCTCTTTCGAAGGCATGGGGCTGTCTGATGGCTCGATTAAAACTTCGTTTGACCTACTTCCGTCTGTACGTAGAAATCTCAAAGTTCATCCGGAACGTGCTCTCGCGGTTGGAGTGAGGTCATCGAAAGAATGCGTCAATCCGGCGTACAATCGCGAATTAGTTCAGCTAATTAATTTCTGCTGCCACCATCAACGTAACGATGCAAGCTGTATCCGTATTTGCAGCGCGTGATCGAGGCATGAATTATTTACATGTTTTTCATAAGGGGAACGGCCCAGTATCCGAACAGTACCCCAATACCCGAACAAATTTGCATATATCTCTTATTTTCTATAAATAAATATTAAATTAACTAAATATAATTTTTTTTATATTTTTCTTAAACATTTGCTATTTATATTTTTACTAAAAAATTGTTACTAATACAATATTATTGGCAAAAATCATTTTAGAAACATGGGATATTTGCGATGTTTAGTTTACTTATCTTACGAAATTTTTTTAGAAAGACCGATTTTTTGATTAGTTTTTTTTTAAATGTAATATACTTAATTGTATTATTAAAATAAATTCAAACTTCTTTTAGTAAGTTTTAGAATAAGTTTCAAATATTAAAAATTAAAAGAATATTAAAATTTATAAGAAATTACCGTGTTCGGATTGTGGGTCACGTAATAAGTCATACGTCCCGTCACTGGAACAGTAACTAAGCAGATTGCTTATGCATGTGTTGTCATTAATAATTAACGTATTTTTTCAATATCTTAATTATTTATGCATATTTTTGTGTATAAATATTTATCAAATCCTTAAAAATAAAAAGATATATTATTTTCTACAAAAAATGTCTATATTAAAGGTAAGAACGAAAAATATTTAATCTAACCTCAAAATTATATGTATTATTATCTGGGCTATTATACAATTGTTCTATTATATTTTTAGTATTCATTATGTCAAAAGGAAAAACAAAAAGGGTAAACAAAAAACGAAATGAATTTATGTATAATTTATGTATTTATTCCCAAAATTCTTCCTAAAAGTTATTCTTTTCTAAGTTCGGGTTACTAGGATATAAAAATGGAACATTCGGGACATAAGTTTTTTCAGCGTTCGGGTCTTGGGACAAATAGAATATCGTGTTTTAATCTTTATAATAAATAATTTTCAATACAAAATAATCTTGTTTTGTCATTTTCTATTATATAATATTATAGTTTATGTATATAAAAAAAATTACTTGGCTTTTAAGCAGATTAATCAATTATATACGGCCAATTTTGATAACCAAGTTTTATATGTTCGGGTATATATATATATATACTGGGCTGTTCCCCTTACAGTCTATATTTCTTTAGCGATCTTATTACAAGTCATAAACTTTAGAAAATCAAAGAATAATTGTCTAGTTTAATTTTATTGCGTATTACGTGTGATATTATAATAATATACAAACTTAAAATATAAACAATATTTCTTAATAGTTATACTTTATTAATTATTATTAATAGTCAATTAGTAGTTATGTAATCCAAATTTCAAGGATAATTTTAGCAATACTAACAAATAGGAATTATATTGTTTATGAGTGAAAATTTTTATGCTAAATGCCACCAGTTAGAATAGAAAATAAGCACGCGTAGAATGCAAACCGGATTTCACTTGTGTGTTGTTAAACAGCCATTTAATGAAAGAGAAACATATGTTACACATGAAATTACACGACTAAAAACGATCGCGAATTATACTAACACTACACTGAACCGCAACAAACGCAGCGCTTTCCGCTTGGCGGAAACCGCTGTTGAGGGGTAAAAAACGCATCGATATACGTCCAATCGACTCTCTTCTTCTCCTTTATCACGATAACAATGCAGATAGCGTGGAATTCATGGCTCGGAATTACGGCGCGGATCGACGTAATACCAAAACCACCACATTCGAATGCGGATTGTGCATATATAGGTAACATATGTGTGTGCGCGCACGATAGAGAAAAAGAGAAAAAGAGAGGGAGTGGTGGGCTCGATCCAATTATCGATTCGCAATTTTCGATCGTTTCAAGCGCAAATGTCCCGCATAGTATAGACGAACATCAAAATAGATATTGTGTAGTTTGAATGGATCAGATTTCTCCGGTTTACAAAGCTCCTAATTCAAAACTCTGCCACAACATCAATTCCATTCAAATTTATATTGCGATAAACAATTGAGAATAATCGAGTGCGCATCCTGATAACATTTATTTCATATAATTTTATTCTTTACGTTCGGGATTGTGAGTATACAAGCTGCTAAAATTTGTATCCTTTATTCACGCACTTAAAATTACATTTTACTTCCTAAGTTAACGTAGCTAGTTAAAATCGTTCTCGAAATGCAAAAGCCCGTAAAAAACTTGAAAAATTGATCATACTCATTGCATTAAGAGATATAACATAATTACATTGAACATGATATATATAAGTGTTTCACATAATAATAGCTCGTTATATGCAAGATTTAGCGCCATTGCTGGCGCGCGATGTCTTAAGGAGCCGCGCCGTTATAACGTCTCCAGAATCAACTATACGACTAGTTGCACTCCTAATCTCGCGAAGAGAGGTATAGTTTCCCCGAGTATGGCTTTAGTATTCGTTGAATGTGCCTCGAGCATCTCGTGTTATGTCGTATACCCGAATATTCGCCAGGAAGGACGCGAGAATAAGCCGCTTGCCTTGAATTTCTGACTAATAAACGCAATCGTGGTAAACTTTGCCGATATTCGCGTTCCTGCGGGCGCCGCCGTTAATTCGATCGAATTCGAACGAACATAATTGCGATCCGAAAGACGTTTAAACGCGCTGTACACGTTTAATCTCAGAGTTATAAATTGCGTTTAACGTTTAGGACTGTTGAATCCGAACTGGTGAATCTGATTCCTAGTCTTTAACATTATACCAATTTCTACCGATAGACGATAAAATTTCTATTCATTAATATTGTTAATATTTGTTCAAACATTTGCATTAAAATGAATTATTATAAGAAATTAAGATATGGAAAAATTATGTTTTATAAATATATTCATTAAAAGTCATAAGTTTGTATGATATGTATAGTTGAAGTTTAGAGCGTTTTTGAAGAAAAAGTAAAAAATTGCCTTATAATTAAAAAGGATTATAAAGAGAAATATGTTAATATAAAAAACCCTAAAATTATAATAAAAAACCAACTTAAAATTATTAAACAAATAACAAAAGATACAGGAAAACACAAAATAAAATCTGTATGAAAACACTAATTCTTGTAATTTGGTAAAATATACAAGTGCGAGGATAATCTGCAAAATCCATTACGTTAGAAAAATAATAGTTTATTAATAGTCGAGGTCCGGAAGTGCTCCGTTTAATCCAGAGTACTTGCGCGTATTTGCATATATGCATGAAAAATTCCTAACGATTGTGCAAGGACAATCTTTAAGGTCCATGACAATAAAAGAAAATTTGTTAATAAGTCAAAATCTGGGTAATACTTAAGGAGAGCTCCCTCCTCACCGATTTCGCTGAATTTAGGCTTAATCGACGTTTTAACAAATTATTTCTGTTACAGATATTAAGCGTTGAGATTAACGAAACACAGTAATATGATTCATCGGTATGACAGGTTTCATAACCTGATAGTCGTCAACTTTAACAGTTATATAATATCTCGCTTCGCGGGGCAGAGCGGGACTTTTCTGCCAGATTCGTTCGTTTTGTGCAAAAACGCGTCGATTAAGCCTAAATTCAGCGAAATCTGTGAGAAAGGAGCTCTCCAAGTATTACCTAGTATTACCTAAGTATTACCAAAATCCGAAAGTGCTCCGTTTAATCTGAAATAATCACACGTTTTTGTTATAATTTTATTATTTTTTTATAAGTAAGTCTTTTATAATCCTTTTTGATAATTAGCAAAATTTTTAATTTTTGCTCCAAGAACGCTCCAAATTTGAGCTATAAATTTGTATGTTCATGATACGTGTAAATTATCAGATATTTGCTAAACGATATATGTACAGATATTGGAAGAATTCCTCACTTTCATTGTATATATGTATATGTATGCGCAAATGAATTTATTTGCTCATGGAATTTGCTTTATTTTATTAGTCTAACTAATCTTACTTCGAGACATTTAGCTAGATCGTAAACAGCGAGACGGACGTAGATACTCACACAATCGGACGCGAATACCGGTGGTACAATCTTCAACGTCGAGAAATTATTGAACATAGAGAAGTAATCCGATAATTCGCTCCCGGGCTAGATAATGGTGCTTTATTAGCGGAGCTTTTCATTAACGATGGACTAGATTAAGGTACCTTAAATGAATGTGTTCGCTAGTAGAAGAAAGGCATACCAAACTCATGTACCTGAAGTAAAAGCCTAGATACGATCTCTAATCCAATACTCTATAGTTTTATAAATAATTGAATTTGTATTTCTCTAACAAATAATACAACATTTCGAATATTTCCGTAACGGAAATAATGAGAGAATAACTTAGAAAATGTGATATTTTAAATTAATTGATAAAATAATTGTACAATTACCTTCCTTCCAAAATATTTCTATTGCAAGACGTTAATATTTTAATTAAGTGTCAATTTAATTTGTTATTTTTATAACTATTGTTTTGTACAACCAAGTTTAGTTAGCTTTTTTATAAAAAATTTTTGGGAAAAATATGAATGATGTGTCAATATCGACGAACACTCTTATATTAACTTAAAATTGTGTATCAGTTTTGTCACGAATACTTGGGATGAGAGAGAGAGAGCGAGAGAGAGAGAGAGAGAGATTTTAGTTTTTCTTTATTTTCTTATCTATCATATTGACTATTTCCAATCGAGTCATAAACTACTATATCGATATTATGAAAGAAAAAGTAGCATTATTTTTCTATATGTACATTCGTATATATTTACACACATATAGATAAGTATAATTATATCAGTCGTTTTTACAACAGTTATCTTTAACAATATTAAAAACTATTAATTTTTTTAAATTTACTATGAGATAATATTTTTATATCAAATGTAAAAATTTTCTTATTTTGAGCGTTATCAGAAAAGTATGATAGCAAATGATCCTTAGTTTTGGATATTTGAAAGCAAAACGCGACAGCATCGCGCGCACGTTCGAAGGCCAGAAACGCTGTAGCGCATTCATATATGTACGAGCATCGTTACAATCCTTGGAAGATTCCTGCCCGGAATTGAGAATTTCTTGCGGTCTTCGAAGATCTAACCGTGCGTAATACGGCGTAAAAATCGGCCATATAAATCGCACAGGTTTTCTTTCGCTTTTCCCATTTCGCCGTTTCCTTCCGCGACCGATCTTTGTTTCAAATATCTTCTGCCAGTATTTAAATTGGTACTTATCGCGCATTTAATTGCCTCTATAAAACTTTTTTTCCTCTTTCGCATGCCGTCTGGAGGGACGGATAAGACAGATAAGAAGAAATTACAAGAAGAAAAGAAACTGCATGCTTTTACAGCCACGCTTCACCATTATACGAATGTTTCAATTATGTTGATTCGAAATTCTTGATCGTCTTTGACAAACCGCCGAATTTCTCGTGTATTTTTTCATCCCGGTCTTGTTTCTCTGGCTTCCACCGAGCCAATCGAGGAAAAAACTGAACAGTAACGCCAGAGCTCTCGGTTCCATCCATTTTATTTTACGGTCTTCCTGGGAAAACTTATCAACGTGGATGATGGGAGTGAAGTGAAAAATTGCGGGTCAAAAAGAGAAATTGGCGGGTATTCCTCCTAACCGCATACTGTCTTCCGACTAACTTCTTTTGACGTAAACCGTCCGCACAAATAAGTAACCGTTGCTGATTCAATTTCTCCTTTTCCTTATTAAAAATAGAGAAAAGTAAAATACACAATTCGCAAAAACAATTTGAATTAAACATTTTTATAGAAATCTATATGTATAACGAATGAAAATTAGTAAGACGTTAATATTCGCAGAGAGTATTCTTTATATTACAATATTACATGATTGTAATTTTATAAATATTATAAATAAGAATACCGTGAATTCTTCCTTATAATACAATATTGTAAAAATTCATTTTGATGATTTTTGAGAATTATTATTATACTATACAGGATTTTTTACTATATTAAAAAAATATTTGATAACATATATATAATGATCCCACATAATTTTCATTTTTTCGTATTTTTAATATTATTTGTTTATTATTATTTTTTTCTGTTTTTAACATTTGTTTTCTACATTAATTGTACCAGAAATCTTGTTTATGACTCTCTTTTGACCTGCACTCTTTTGACATTTGCCTACCTATAATAGTTTGACTAACTATATAGTTACTGTACAGACCGTTGTGATTCGTAATCAGATCTCGAGTACTCGCAACTCGTCGCGTCGCGTAAAAAAGTCACGGTCGGTCTCGCTCCGCGCGTACTTGATGGCGCGAGACACTACACACCGTGTCTCTTGATATTATATAACTTAATTCCTATATACTACGTGTGATAAATATAGGAGTTGCCGACTTTTGAAATTTCTAAAGTAGGACAATAACTAAAAGTGGAATTAAGTACTTTAAATATTTAACAAATTAAAATTTAAACCTTGTAATACTATGTTGTTATACTGATTGTTAATAAAAATAATACTTTAAATAATTATGATAAAAAGTAAGAACCGTGAATTATAGAAAAAAAATTAAAATGTATTGATTTTATTGCGTTTTACAAATGCATCGCAGTATAATATAATTTATGCAAAACATCGATCTAAGCTGTTGAAAAACAGAAGATATAATAATATTAATATTAACTTAATATTAAATTTTTCAGAGAGTAATACGAGACCCGAAGTGTATAGGTTTCGTAAAAATACTCAAGAGAAACTATATCTAAACAATTTATAAACCCTCAAGTTACTTGCAAGCGCGCAATAACTTGCAACATAAAATCCACCCTACACAAGTACACACACATACAACCGCCAAATCCGATGCCTTCTTTTCGGTCCTCTCAAGGTCACGCGAAATTCACGATTCCGGGCAGTAAAAGGATCTTCCTGGGGATCCCAGCGATTCTACTACATATATGTATGTCGTTATGGTAATTCCGATTCTCGACGACGCCCGCATGCGCGTCGAATTATAGGACGACGCTCCACGTCGGCTGCCTGGCTGGAATCTCCAGGCGACCCTTTCTTGCTTGCCAAGTAACGGCGTATAACAATGAATCGCGTATAACTACTACGACGCCATCGCCGCCACTGCGGGATAATGTACAGAAGCGGCTGGAAACTATGGAGTATGGCGATTCTCTATTGTTGCGCGAAATATGAAGCGAGGCTTCTGGAAACGAGGAGAAAACGGTCTTCGTAAGTGGATTAAAACTCCCCGCGCCAGTAGATTAAATATGTAACATTTCCCATCGAACTGTGCAAGATCGTAACTTGGCAAAAATATGTACACAATATACATTCTCCCATATCTATATATGTTTGTCATAATAAGTGCATGTATATATAATGTCTACCGTCAATCTATGACTAGCTTTGAAGCTGCTAGACTGTGGAAAAGAAAAGAGGTGAGGAGAAAACTCACATTATGAGCTTTCACAGGAGGACTAAAGTCAAATGCCTCAGGTACATCGGCGGATCGATAGCATATCGCGACGACCGCACGAAAGGAACGAAGTTATAAACGAAGCCGGTGTGGCTCGAATAAAAATCAGCAGGAGCTGGTGAAACTTCCAAGGGTGGCGACTTGGCGGTCCGCTTGCCATCGCGGCGGAGGAAGCAGGAAACCGGGGATGAAAACTCGATCAACGACGTCGGGGTTGTTGCACGTCGAGCTAGACGGAGGATGGCGAGGCGCAAGGGAGAAGGGGTTGCGGACGATGAGCTTGGTACCAGGCGGGGATACGGCTGTCCACTACCGAGATTTCTTTCCTCGCGATATACTATATACTGTGAAGAACGTAGGAAGGAGGAAAGGACCGTGGGTTGATTTCAAATGATCCTGGATTTCTCGGGGGTGAATAAAAAAAAAACCTGGGAAAAGTGAAATGAATTTCTACTGCAGCAAAACCTTTCTGTGTTTCTTCTCTCGCCGGTCATTCCTTCTCCGACGTCCGCACCTTTTTCGTTTAGATTATTGTTTTACAGTCTTCTGTTTTCTTGCTGTATATGAGAAAATTTTGGAAGACAAACGCATTGTCTTAAGACGTACATAGACCTATACGAATTGTATGTATTATTAGAAAAATCTATACGAATATTCTAGAATATTTTGTTAATGACGGATGAAAACTTGTAATTGATCGTTAGCGTACGTGTCAGCTCTATCTTTGATAAATAATTTTGCACATGATTAAATTCGTCTATACATTTTTAGCCACGGGTCAAGCGATCTGCATTCCAAGCCGGTTGTTCGTTAACTGCCAATAAATATCGAACATTTTCAACAAACTTTTTTTGTTCATTAAATTTACCGATATCGATGCATTCGCAGGCTCGTTTGCCGCGGAGGCGCGGGTAACTCGCGCGCGAGCCGTTTTGCCTTAGCGAGCAAAGCGCGCGAGTTAGATTTCAAAGGCAACTCGTTTGGAACTTCGACGCCGAGCAAACGAGCCTTGGGAGAAGTACTTTTACATCGAATATGCCGCGCGTATAGCACGTTGCACGCCGGTAACTCTTCCGCCGTGGCCAAGCGATGTGAAAGGTCGCCGCCCCCCGCGGTCGAACGGATATGCTTCAGAAGCACGCGCTTTCGACAACTTTAAGAAATAAGGCGAAAGCTGCGGAAAAATTCTCCTCGCAGGAATGCCCCGTCCGTGTATCATCCGTGGACAAAGACGATAAACCGCCGGTATCTGCCAGTGCACTTCGTATAGTAAATAAAGGGTTGAACATACAGAATTTTGTAGACACCGCGGTTTTATATATGAAGTCTTCGAGAAATGACTTGCATTTTAAGTCGCAAACATTTTCTAGCGCTATAAAACCACATTTTGCCGATATATTAGCTTAATTATAATATATTCAAGATATTTATAAAATATTTTTATTATCAATTATAATTATTTAAACGATATTTCTAAAATATTTCTATTGCATAATTATAGAACATATTTATGTACGGTTGAATAGAAAAACATCGATCGACGAATTCGACGAATCGAAATAAACATAACGTCTCAAATGTTATGCATGTCTGTTATCGTAATTTATTCCTATAGATAGTTGAGAATTTGCAGATTTGCTTAAAGACGTTCCCTCGTCCTTATACTAAAAATAATCGATTTTCTTAGAATTTTTTTGAAACTGTAAATATACGTTAATTTAGATGTGCTTTATGCGTGGTATAAATTTAAGTACCTCTTCCGGTATAAAAAATAAAGATACTGAGCCTCAAAGTTTAAAAAAAAATTTTAAAGTTTAATTTTTTAGTTCTGGCATTTTTTCCTTATAGAACTCGACGAGAGGAGCAACTTTGGTCCTCTTGGCCAATAACCTCGTATCTCTTACCGTTTGGCCTGGAAAACCTTTTCATTATAGTAAAAGTTGAAACTTTGAGGCTCAGTATCTTGATTTTTTATACCGGAAGAGGTACTGAAATTTATACCACGCATAAAGCACACCTAAATTAACGTATATTCACAGTTTCAAGAAAATCCTAAGAAAATCGATTTTCTCTAGTATAAGGACGAGAGAACGTCCTCAAGCAGGATAAAAGCACTGACTTGAAAGTTATAAAATCTATCCCGAGACTATCGTTTGTACTCGAGCGTATTATAATTAAAGCGGATTAGCTAAAGGCATTGTTAGACCTGCGAGACGGAGGGATGTCGGTTTTATAAGTTCAGAATATTCTTTATTCGTAATGTCTTTATTTCCGACATTCTGCATATATGTCTCCGAAGTAAAATGCATTAATTAACCCATTGAGGTTACTATGGAAGAATGTACAAAGCTTATTTGAAAAGAATGGCTAATTTTTAATAAAATTACAAGTAGAAATCAACGGTGAATTTATTTCTCTTTTCGCGATTATCTCTTTTCTTTTAGTGTTTATTTTTCCTTGTTTTACGTTCGTATAATTTCACATTATCTCAACAACATTCTAGTTATTAGATACTAAAATGTATGCAAAAAGTAAAATTTGAAAATTTATTATCGTTTTTAGCATCACATTATTTTATATAACGATATCAGAATGAAAAAAAC
This sequence comes from Temnothorax americanus, assembly GCF_048541705.1. Classification (NCBI taxonomy): domain Eukaryota; kingdom Metazoa; phylum Arthropoda; class Insecta; order Hymenoptera; family Formicidae; genus Temnothorax; species Temnothorax americanus. The sequence continues at coordinate 545,164 of NW_027509678.1, read as the reverse complement.
GCGAGTTTTATTTATATCAATTTTATACAATTTTATACAATTTATAAATTATTTCGAAAGAAGATGTAAAATTTTTAGTCTTCTCAAACTATTATAATATCAAAAATTAATTATTCGAATTTACTACACCAAGCAGCTACGAATATTGTATAATTATGAAACCGCGCTCGACAGATCAGATATTTCATGAACTATGTAAACGGTTATCAGCTCGAGTAATCCGCTTTCTTGATCATCTCCGGAGTCGATAGCGTTAAGTGTTAAAATAGCTAAGCTATTACCAAATTACGTATGCTAAATGGCTCCTGCTTAAGCCGAGTTTGAAGCTTATTCGCTTAAATTTTAAATGTCGAGCGAAGTTGTCCTAAGTCAGGTTTACTGGACTTAGCCAGGGAATTTGGCAACCCTATAATAATTAATGCCACTCTGAGGATCTCGATTGACGCGCCTAAACATATCACTACAATTAACGCAATCTACGCAAACATTTATTAGATGTTAAGAGAGTATATGTCTATTCGAATTGAAATAAAAATGATAGTATAGAGGATTTTTTGCTACGTATAAAAATAATTCGGTGGGCGAATACGAGGTAGTGGATCACTTCGTGGGCGCCGTTATCAACAACAGAGGATGCTGTGAAGCCGAGATACGCCGAAGAATACAGCTGGGTAGAACCGCCATGTCCCAACTCACACCTGTGTGGAAGAACAGTAATATAACGCGCGGCACCAAGATCAACTTGGTCCATGCGCTTGTCTTTTCTGTGTTTGGTTATGCGGCCGAAACGTGGACACTACGCGCGACTGACCGCCGTCGGGTAGACGCATTCGAAATGTGGTGCTGGAGGAGAATGCTCAGAATACCCTGGACGGCGCGGAGGACCAACATCTCCATCCTCACTGAGATAAAGCCTAGGCAACGGCTGTCGAGTCTGGTATACTCTCGCATATTGAAATTTTTCGGGCACATCACAAGAAGCGACAATATGGAGAAGCTAATTGTGCAGGGTAAACCGGATGGGAAGCGAAGAAGAGGGAGGTCTCCCTGCCGATGGACGGACGCCATCGGGCAGCTTCTCCACGCTGATATGGAGACCGCTGTACGAGGTGCAGCTATCAGGTCACGATGGCGGGATACTGTTAGGCGGGCGACCGCCGTGCTTGATGGTGGGATCCATTAAAGTGTCATTCCAAACATGTCACCACACGTCTGTCAAGATGTTGGATTTAGAAGGATAAAAATAAGCACTATGTAAATTATTAATTAAAAAATTAATTTAAAAATAAAGTTAATACAATTTATATGAATTAATAAACGCTGCCGAATATAAATGTAGGTAATAATCACGCATAAAAAAGATATATGTGATTAACATAGTTAAAAAAATTCAATATTATAATTAAAATCGGCGATATTTGAATAATTATCGAAAATGTGAGTACCATTTGCTCTCTTTTTCAGTAGCATAAATGTGGTCGATATTTATAATGTAAAATATGCAATAATTAGTTAATTAATAAGGATTTCAATCGTTTTTCACTTCAAACAGCAAAAAAGCTATGCTTTATATTAATTAAAATAGTTAATGTTCAATAATTTGCTTCGATGTGAACATATATAGATTATACGTATATAATATCTGTTATATTCTCATTTTGAACATATTACAATTAAGCTAATATATCGGCAAAGTTATCATTTATTACGTTATTATACTTATATATATATATATATATATATATATATATATATATATGTAGGGGAGAGTGGGCTCCCTTGAGCCACGGGGTCCAATGTGACAGTGCGAGTTTTCTGTATTAACGTTCTGCAAAATAGTAACAGTGGGTATGAAAACTTTCGTTTTCAAAACATATAACTTCCATCAAAAAATTATGCCGAAATAAGCATATATACCTTAGTTAAAGGCAGATATGTAATTGGAGCCTTGCAAAGTAAATTTTTACTTGTCATACAACTTTTTGATATGTATGGATTTCTAAGGATTCTACAGTTAAAAAAAAAATCATAAGACGTTCGTCGGGATCTAGGTTCAATACCAAAGTGCGTACAAAAACGTTTAATTGTTTTGTATCTGAAATATTTACGATAAATAATACCAATGTTCAGTGGGGTCCAATGTGACGCAGGTTGATGGGATCCTCTGTGCCACGCTTACAGAACTATACGCTTATTTTCTCTTTTTTTCAGCCTTTAGTTACAGATCACATGTAATCGAGTCGCTGTGAGGCTTTGTTTTCAGTTTTCATTTAGATCTCTTCTATGTGTCACAGAATACCCTACCTTTTACATTACATGTCACAGTGTACCCTACGCTATGGCTCAATCGACCCCACGCTTTTGGTCCACTGTGAAAAACGCAGCATTTCGAAATATCATTATTTTTGCAAAATATTTTTGAAAATTTACTTCTTAAATCATTTACAAACAAAGTTTATTATACTAAACATCGAATAGTCTTATATTTATATTATAATGAAGTTATTAAAAATCATTTTTAATATAATTTGAAAAAACGTGGTTCAAGGGTGCCCACTCTCCCCTACGTGCGCGCGTAATACTATACATTTATTTCAAAAATATTGATGATTATAATTTTTTATACGAATTTTTTAGAAAGACGATTATAGTTTTATCAACCATTTAATATTATAATCGAGCAATTAATCGTAAAATCACCAACGATTACAAAAAATTATGACTTGTTCTATCGGAAATAATGCTAAAAACGTGGCTAATAAAAATTTACAATTGACCCGCGACACTTAGTTTTGTGATTGCGCTAAAAGTATTAACGGCGCCAAAGCGTGAATGCTTCTTCCTCTTTTCATCCTTTTTTTTATAGGGGAAGCGATCGCTGTTTTTTCAAATGTAATTGTTATCGCGTCGCCCCAGGAGTTGCTACGTTGCACACGATTTTTTTAACACGATGTCACGCATCAGCGATATAAAACGCCTGCTCGTTTTTCAATTATTTTTGGAGCACGCGGAATTTTTCGGCCTTGTAAAGTTTTGTCGTTCAATCGGATATCTGACATTAAAAGCATTTATGGGTCGTTGGGACCACCGAGCGATCGATATCTGTTTTTTAAACCAAAGAAAAGATTTTTTTCTCTTTTTTTTTTATCTATAACCCCTTTTAAGTTCACAACAAATCTGTGTAAGCTCAACAAGAGTATCTTTAATAGGGATTTGTTTCAATTCAAATATCACATAACGAGAGTCGACATTTAAATAGTATATGTTTTAATGCCATTCTATTAAAGTCTTTAATTTTACTATTACTTTAATCGATAAATAGATATATAGAAATATGAAATGCGGGCAAGCAGAGGAATGTGAATAAAATATGTCTGTAATAAAAAATTCATTACAATTAATTAGAGAAAATAATATCTTTTTTTAAAAAAATTTATTTAATCTTGCCGCATTCAACGCGGAAAAACGAAGTTTTTCGAATAAGTAAAATGAGACATTTTCATTCAATTTAACGGAAATATATACCAACTGTATAAATTTGTTAATACTCGTCCAAGTACTTTTTTGATAGAAGCGCATTTCACATGCTACATACATAGCCAGTAAAAAAACTCTGGCGTTAAAACGATACTGGAGGAAAACAGTTTTAATTAAAGTAGATTTTTCAACCACTTTATAGGAATGTTTGGCTTTGTAAAAGTAAAACCCCAAAAGTACTTTTAAATTGCATAATATAATATAATTGATACAATAAAAGAAAAAAAACGTGAAATAATTAATGAAACAAATAAGGATTAAAAGGTGACTATATAATTTTCTAATAAATATTTTAAATCAAAGAAATTTTGTTTTGAAATCTTAATTAACTTATTGTTAGTGCATTACCTAATTTGTCGAGAATATTAATTTTCTCATATTTTATGCAATATACCGCGTAGTATAATAATATTATAAAATCTTTGCAAAGACAATTTTTTGCAAAAATTGAAAATTGCATAAATTAAAAAATATATAATATTGATGTACTGTAACATTTTTGCCTACATATTTCGCTTCAAAATGATTGAAATTATAGCTATAAAGTTTCTACTTTTCCTTACTTCCTCCTTTTCTTTCCTCCATTTTCTTTAAAAAACTTTAATTTTTTGAAATCGACCTGTCTATATATCATTCACCGAAGCAGCGATTTTCGAAAGCGGAAGTACTTCCACCGGACAGCGATTTATGGATGTTTTAGTCAGGACGCTCCACGGAGCGTTGACAGAAAGGCAGGAGCGCAGGAAGAATTATATCCCTCAAAAACCGAGGATCTTTGACCTAATGCACGTTTCATTGCTTACGAACTGGCGAGACCTCCTTCTTCGCCCCGCCGCGCCGCGCCGCCCGCGCCGTGAGATAATGGCCTCTGGCAAATTCGGATTTACACGCGGCTGTTCACCGAACGATTGGAAGCGTTCCAACATAGCGCGTGCAACGTTTTATACCACCGACATTTTTACCTTTATTTTCAACAGCGATCCGCCGCGATATTTTTACAGTTGCAACTTTCCGCGCAGAGATTACGTAAACAGCGCGCATTCGACTTCTCGCGATATGCGGCTTACCGCGCGGCGCGAAGAAAGGACAACGTGATGAAACGACTTGAGCTCGCTATACATATATCCAAGTCCCCGCATTGTCGTTAACGTTTCCTGAATATCTGACTTCGCTTCGTGTAACTATGGAACTATATTTCTTTGATAACTGAATAAGTGGAATCGAGAATGCTCCTGTTTTTATTCAGTTATGCTATTAATCGATACAAAATAACAAATTATTTAGAATATATCATAACTATAAAACATAGATTAATTATGTAACGCTTTGAAAAAATGATGTTGTTAATCGCATGCACAATTCTATATAGGTAAAATATAGAAGCCAAAATGTAAAACTGAAATATATTCGATGAAGAATTCATGCACAGATATAGTGAAATTATTTGTATAAATTTAATTTCGAAACACGACATGAAATAATTTTTATCCTATAAATTTGATACACAAAAGCAACCGCCTTTCAAAGGATTTATGCATAATTTGTGAATCTCTTTGCTTTATTATTCTAACATTTTACGTATCCGCGTTGTTTATTCTTCGTAAGTATTATTCGGCTAAATCGCTTATCATATTGCCACGCGAAGACGACTGTCTTCAGGAGGAAATTGACATTACTGGCGCGATCGCCTGTTTTCCAGCACGTCCCGGAAAATGGCGGGGAGACGAGCACACACACAGCCTCAAGCGGCGTTAGAGCCGAACTCAAAGCGGAACTCGGAAAATGACAAGGAGACGACCGAGAAAGGAAACGCGTATCGCGCGCGCGGTCGCCCAAGTGTTCGCTCATCAGTATGCGAAACGTAGAACTCGCTCTCGCGGATGGGGGCAGGGATGAGGATGGCGCGCGTGGTTCCCTTGTGTTCTCCATTTGCCCGACTGGGGAACTATACACCAACGGCTCCGTTCAGCCGCTGAAACCACCCGCGCGCCCGGGCTGCATGCTTTCTCTCTCTGCGCGACGCGCGACGTTCCCGCCGCGCCGCGACAGCAAACTCTTCGCCTCGCTTTGCGCCTCTTTGTGCGCGGCTGGCATCGTTAGATGCGAGAGCGTCGAGCATTATCGTACGCCGAGCACGCGTGTTCCGTGCGTCGTGTCGTGTCGTGTCGTGTCGTGTCGTGTCGTGTCGTGTCGTGCGTGCTCTCGCGCACGTCATCGTCGTCTCGCACAATAGCGTAATTATCCGTGCGCCGCGCTCTTCTCTCACCGTTACATGTCTCACTCTCTCTCGCTCTCTTTGTTTCTCTCTCCCATTTCTTTCGCCTCTCTCCGCGAGAACGTATATTATAATACCTTCTTTCGTCGTCTCAAAAACTTCCTCGTGCCTCGGTATACTTTCCGGGACTTCGCGCCGCCGCGGTTGCCCCGCGCGGCGATTTTATCTCGCTTTCTCACAAATGTCCCGTCCCGGATCTCTGCAATTTGTTTCTTGCGAGTTGCTTGCTTTGTAAGTTCTGCTCCGACATCTAATTGAATTACGAACATTTTCAACGGCGCACCGGATAAATGGGCCGCACACACAGGAGGCGAAATTTAAATTGTCCCACAATTGAATTTTTATGTAGAAATCCGGTTGGCGCTCTCTATCCTATTTTCTCAATTTGATTACTTTTGCAGTCCGCGCGCGCGTTTTCACCGCGTCCGTTCACCGCGAGTCGTATAAGATTTTCTCCTTTTTTTCTCTTTTTTTTGTTTCGATCTGCCGTCTCCGCAGCCACCGCTGGCGCCCCACCCAGACATCTTTGATGTTCTAATGAAGTTAGTTTACTAAGAAACAACGTCGACCGTCAGAGATTCCTATCCTCCTCCCTCGATCGCGAGCGATCCAAGACGAGGTTGCATCGTGTTGTATCCGTGTCACCAAAGCGGCTCTTGTATCTTCTTTCCTTTCTCCGAACGAGAGTGAGTGACTATCCTCGCGAAGCCGCGGAGCCGGAGAGAACCTCGGCATCTCGTATTTTGCTCGTATTCTCGGATTGCGAGCGCGATAATAACGAGCTTCACGCTCTTTTGCACAATTCGCGATAAACTCTTTTCATCGGCCGTAGAGATGCGCCGCGTATCAAGCGCTTTAAACACCGGAGCGTTCCCGAACGCTCGCAAGTCTCGATTATTTAACTTTTTCTCGCGCAACTACGCGGTAGTGCGGTTATTGCAGCCGTTTCTCGCGATTATGCGCGATTAATAAGTTTCAGGAACGTTTCTTATTCTTAATCTTAGTTCGGTCCAGTGGACCGCTGAACGTTTTTCAGTTTTCTAGTTTTCACATAATAACATAATTTTCGGTTCAAACTAGAATCATTTTCTTGACCTGATATTATCATAAACATCTTATTCTGCAGACTCTGTACTTCTAAGTTCCAATTCGTACATCAAAAGCTTAAAAATATTAATTAGAATGAAAATGGCAATGCGATAAAATCGAGCGGGATAATTAAGAATAATCCATAAAGACTCGAAAATAAGTGAGACCAGCTAAAGTTAAAATATGTTTTAACGGTAACACTTTCGTTCTGCGCGTTTCTGAAGAGAGTCAGCGTACATCTCGATTCTCTGTCAATCCGATGTTACGAGATTAACACTACTATTTCCACGGTCACCTTATCTATTTAGTCCTGACATTTCCACTGAACGATCGCGACTAACCAAATTACGTACTGTGAGTACCAAATTGTACCTTTGCATTCTCAGACGAGCGCGCAGAGACCCGATGCATCCGTGATCCAGTTAGTCGACCGTCCTTTTGTATCGCACAATAGGAAATGCGACAAAACCGACGACGAATTTCAGCCTTCGTGTATGTCTGGTCGGCTTTCTTCCTGCGGCTATGTATAAGGAGGCGAGCAAACTCTAAGGATGTCGAACGTCCGCGAAGAGAGGCAGCGTACAGATAATGGTGAAAAATAATTGGACTGTTCGGGGGTGTTCGGAGCACTTTCAAAGGTCGAGCAGGAGGTCGCACATTGGGCACAAAGGAAAAGAAAGAATCTCCTTGGCCTACATCTGAAAATTAGAGGCTCTCCTGCGGACAGACGACGGAAAGTTCTGCATGAAAATCAATGTCTTTGCTCTTTTCCGTGAATTTGAATGGAAGTTTATTTATCGAAATTATATTTATATGAAAATTTATATGTATATAGTACAAATAATATTATAATTAAAAGTATCAAGAGACAGGGCAGTGCCAAGTGTACGTGCATATTATTATTATGTATATATTATACAGTATTATAATTACAAGAGATATTTTTTGCCGTTATAAAATGCATTGCATTGCGTCACGTGAATTTTAAAGCCTTTATAAGATACATATATGTGATTTCGATCAAATGCGTTTGGCAACGAAAAAGAACGCGATTTTATTTATTACAAATCGAATCGATTTTTGATCTTTCGACCGTGCATGTGGATATGGGTATGCGGGAGTGCCTTTAGGAGAAATCTAGATTCCATTAGTTTTACAGTGGCACTACAGCGCGAGTTTCAAATAAAAGCTAGGTAGTATCAATAAAACAAAAATGTTCCCCAACGGTTGATTGGTCGGTCTCACGCATTCGGCGATCGATCGCGCCTTCTGCAGACGCGAAGAAGATAGAACATCGCGCGGGGCTTTTGTTTCCCTCTGACCCAGTTCCCGCACTTGCATCTCCGAGTCGTCGTCGTTGTCGGAGTGGGCGGACCCCGGAACAAACCGGATTTTAATTTACGCGGAGTGTCAGAGGCACATGGATAATCGAATGGCATTATACTGCCACGGTTGGCGCAACGTGTAACGCAATAAAGGCAATCGATGAAAGCCCGGTGACCCGAGACCACTGTTGGTCGTCGATTAGTTTAGATCAGAACCGAGATCAGAACCGCATGTGCAGAATCCATAATGCCGTCACGAAGAAAGTATGACATTTAGAGATTGCTTGTCGATTAACATGAAAACTCTCCAACGTTGGAATACGTGATTTGAGTATTTAACCAGACTATAAGATCACATTCGACTAGAGCTTCAAAGTTATTTAATAACATTTAAAAGTGATAATACAATTTTAGAACTTCAAATGTGTGTATGCGAGTATTTATTAGTGAATAGATGTGTGTTCGCGTTCCGCTTATTTTTATAAGAGCTGTTAAAATTAAGGCATACAAAATTGCGTGGAACTTTATGTGCTTCTTACGTCTTAACAGAAGATAACAATCTTTTATTCCAAGGGTAATGTTTTATTAACGTTGATTTTACTTCGAGGTAAACTTTCTTCATGCTCGGAAAACAAAGTATCTAATCTTCCTAAAGTTGAATGCACATTAACTCTTAAGTAATTAAGTTCTAACGTTTATAAAGTTTCAAATTTGTCTGCATTAAAATGAAGAATGTAAAATACGCAAATGAAACAAATAGAAATTGGCGTCATAATTTAAGTCGAATTTAACTACTGATAAATTCAATTATCAACAAAATGATCTGATTATCTTTTATTCTTTAATTATCACATACTCATTTTTTAAATTATAGATTTTTAGCCAGAACATAAAAATAAGCAATATAAGAGAAATAAGACCGTTATGATAATATACAATCAAATTAGAGTAAAATGCCATTTATGGTTTTGGATCTTAGTAGTCTAATACTATTTCTATGTGTATGTATATTTATACTTATTACTTACTTATTCCAACTTACAATTAGTAAACTGCGCGCCGATTCTTTGTCGGACTTAAAACACAGTTATTGTTGGAACATTAAATTCTCCCTAATTAAATCGATCCGATTTAACTTTGATGCTATAAGTATCTAAATAACTGTAAAGAATTTATTGCAAATTTATAAAAATAAGCGTTGAACATTGTAAATTATCTAAAATACACGTAAAAAGCTACAATTACGAGAAAATAAATAACTTTATTTCTGCTATAACCGTAAAAATCACAAACTAATTAAAAAATTGTATTACGCTTAGTAACACTTGCTGTTCGCAAAGAATCGATGTTCCCAATAGACGTCGTCGTTTCCCTAAAGGAAAAGTGCCATCCTTACAGGTGTAAAATTTAGCACCGCGAAGCTTCCTGATCAAACCCTTTGCCTGCAAACATTACTTCCGCAGTGACATTTTTTTATCCGCGTAGAGATAGGAAAAATGCACACCGTCCGTTTTTTAATCCGATTACGTTTATCGAAAAAGGTAGAAACTGGCCGGCGCGAGTGTAAAAATTGTTCCGCCGAGCGGAAATGGCACACGGTTCGAATGTCGAAGAGGATTACGCGGCGCAAAGTTGTGCGTGGGGGTCCGTAAATTTTTCAACTTCTCGATCGTCGCGGAAGGCTGCGCCTAAAACTTACCGAAATGCATGTAACTGCTATAAATTATTAAAAGACATCTATTTTTTAACAAAAGTTTAGATTATAAAAGTGCGGATAACGATGATTAATGGAAAAGTTTTATTCCAATGTTCTAAAAATTCAAAATTAAAGTGGTGAATTTTCGTCTTTTCCATCTCTTCAAGAAATTGCGCTATCTATCCTCGCGGTATGGCAAAATGCGAACTATCTAATCGCGATGACAACGACGATAACTGTCAGAGGGAAAATTTCATCGCCGTTAATCATGCGATTCTATTCCGCGAAGAGGAATCGCAACGAGGAACTCAGCTAGCTGGAAAGTAGCAACGAAGGATCACAAAGGTTGTCAATCTCACGATCGCACTTGCCGAACAACTTTAGCCAGATGTAAATCCGAGAGCGCTGAGTCGGCTTTATCGAACCGAAGGGACACCGTCGTCGTCGTCCCTCGCGGTGCAGTGGTAAGACGACGCCCGCGATTCTTATCGTCGATGCGGAAGCGGGAGTAAATAATTTACCTGAGGAACATTGATTCGATGGCGCCATCGAGGACTTTTTTTCGGTGCCGAGCGCCCGAGCTCTTCCTCCCAATTCCATTCTCGCCGTTCTTTTCGCTCGACTACTCGTGACTTTCCTCGACTCTCCGAGCGAGCGAAGAACTCCCTTAATTCATTGTGCTTCCATCGACGTACTTTCGCCATTCCCCCGGACACCTGCACCCATCTAGAGCTGAAAGAGCAAAAGCACATCCAGGACTGTCGCGTCGTGATTCGTCGGGTAAACGGGAGAGTAAACGATGTCGGACGATCGGCTGTGAGAACCGGTCCGATTCGCACGACGACCGGTAGACGAAATCTCGGCACACTTACAGGGCGTCGAGATCTTCGTTTAGATAGACTCTTTTATCAACCCTTCTTTCGTTGAATTGTTGACCATGAAAATTTGATTGTTGAAAAGAATTAGAAAGTAAGAATTATGGAATTAATAATTAGGAATCTTGAATTTTTAATAATTTAATTTTACAGCGGTTACAACATTTGGGAAAACAAGATTGAGAGCAATATAATTTAACTTACGAAATATGAGATAGATCTTGGGTAAGATGTATTTTTTCAAGATATTGGATAATCGAGTACTATTTTTTTCTATTAAATGTGTAAAAGGCAGCTTCTCGCAAGCGGTAATATTTGGAAAGGAAACACACAAATCCCAATTCAGATAAAAGTGATTTAAAGTAACGGGCTTAGTAGAAAAAACGCAAATAATATGTAGATAAAAGAATGTAATATAATAGGATAACTTATCTTAATATTTTAAAATCTATAATCTAAAAGAAAGGAATACTTTTCACGCGTATATATAGAAAAAAAGCTCTTCGATATCGGGGCACATATAGAATGAACAATAACGCATTCGTGCCAAGAAATAAATAACAGAAAGTGCATTCTAAAGTTTTCCCATGTCGGATTTCAATTGGAGGAACGCTTCGGCCGCGTTATTGATGGCGTACAACACCTAATGTATAAAGCCATGAGCAAAGTACGCGCGGCTGGTTTTCTCTCCGCGGAAGGTAGCCGAGTGTGGTGGAACGACGTGCATAAGGTGCCATCCTGCGGAAAATTCCGGTCGAGCCGCGGCGGCGGCGCGGGGACGCTCGTAAGGTACGGCGAAATGTTGGAACGACCAGGATCAGGAGCCCGTTGCATTTTTATCCGGGATGGTGCCGACGCAGCAGATGAAAGCGGTTATGCCGGCTCTCTATTGCCGTCCTTTGTCTCCCTCCTCGTATCCAAGACGTTCCTCAACAGCCGTGGCGTCTCCATCCCCCGACTCCCCGGCCGCGTCCTCTCCTTTCCTCCCCCCGTCATCGTTTTCGCTTCTTCCTCTTTCGCGACCTCAAAGCCAGTTCTATTTTGGGCCATCCTAGGTATATTCGGGCACACTGGCGTACGACCAAATGCCATGATACACCGAAACACCCCCGCTGCAACGTGCCGTATAACGTGTTGTGCCGCATGGTGGAATCCCTCTCGCTCTAATGTTATTGCCAAACCAACCTTTCCTCACGACGCTGCATTATGTAGTTGTGGATTCCGCTAAGAGCGGATTCCTCTGTGGTCTTGGAGGTATTTTCCCTCCCCGGAGCAGAAAGTCTGATCGAGATTTAAATGAGATTATTATAATCTGCTATATTGTATATATGTATATATATATATATATATATATATATATATATATATAGTCTATACGATCTGATGTGAGATTTGTATTAATTTTATCATGTATGAAAATTGTTGGAAATATATATATCTTTTTATAGGAAATTCGTAGCTATATAAATATTTTTAAATCTATCAAGGCTTACAATAATTAACGATAATTTTTGCTGGGGACAAAATTATATTCCGTCATGCTAAACCGATTCTTTTCAGCTCTACTACAATGAAATGCGATCACTTTTAATACCTTTGCCAAATATGAAATTTTATTGTTACAAAATTATTGACATCCAAGGGGATAACTTGCTATTTATTGAAACATATGATTCTATATATGTATAATAAATTACGAGTTGTAAGCGTGAAATCGCGCGTAATGTCTATGTTCTTCGAAAGTCTGAAATTTATCTCATTAATAACATAAATGTTTACCGACGTTGAAACATGAAAATTCATAAATTAGCTCTTACTGCCGATTATAGTCAACTAACAATTGTCATACATGAAAGAAGGATGGAGGTCAATTCTTACGCGATCATTTCCAACTGTAATGAAATTTAAACACATGAATCTCTGTAGGCGACATATTTGCACGACGCGGGCAAATTCACTTTTTGTTTGAATAATTGTTTAATCTGACGCATATATATGTTGCATCCGCATATAATCAAATTCTTAGCAATAATTTATGCTTCTATGCGTCGCACAAGAGCACGTTACGCATAAATCCTGCTCGTCGGCGCGTCCTTTACCGATTCTGCGTTTGCCGGAATCATTACGCGTTTGCGTATTCAACGTGAGAAACCTTTAGTTAATTATAGATTTGCTTATTCCTTACAATGTCGCTTACGTATATATAAGCATACATTACATTACATGTACGTGTCGTACAATCTGTTACTTGCTTTGTATTCATCAGGAACGACTGCGATTTGGCTAGAACGTGCTTCTTTAGAAACGAGAGCAATTTGAAGAAATAGGGCATTTAATACATTATTCAATACAAAAATATTGTTTGCATCGATTATCCTCGACGGTGTATGTATATATTAACGAGTTTGATCTCTCTACTTGTCTCTCGCATGTTTCAGATTTTTTTTTTCACGATCGTAGATACGCAAAGATTTATAATGATACACTAAAGTGTACGTATCGGATTATTTTTATTAGAACGAGACGCCCCATTAAAACTGTGCGGCGCACACACGGGACCGATGATGATCAAATACATCAAATGCATCAACCCACGAATCAGGCCGATAAAATCGGGGAGAAGCAAGTCGCGGGTGCGCGCGCGTATCAGTGTACCGCGGTATTCCGCCGTCGATTTAATTACCGATTAATCTAGACTTCTTTTGTTCCCCTTTGAATAATGTCTACGTTCGCCCGACCAGAGATCGCTCGTGTATCACCGCGCTTGTTTTAATAACGACGATAAATCTCGAGTCCCACAGCCACGCCGACGGAATATTCGAGACTACGCGCCCGCCGCTGCCTTCTTTTTTTGTCGTCCAGATTATTGGACTTTCTCGTAGTCTCGATGTCACGTCGATGGGACATTCTCGATTGTGTTCGACGGCACTGTTAGTGATGAATCGAAGAAAAAAAAGTCCGCACGATTTAATTCCTCGAATAAGAGGAAACTAAATAGGAGAATGCGTCCTAAGAGTATTTTAAGTGCGTTTCTCTTAGAGAATAGACTTTCTTGGAATAGACTTTGTTAGAATTGACTTACTTGAGTTTTTGATCTTGAAATTAAGATTACGAAGTCACTGTGAGAATTATTAGCAGTACAAATAAGTTTCCGCCGTTTTTTATAAAAAAAAAATCATTCCCAACGATTTTAAACGATGTGAAATTGCTTGTTGAGTCACTCCTAATGTAAGTGCAAGTTCTTTTTGCGTTTGGCACGAATCTTCCTCCAATAATGCTTCCAATTCCGTGTCTTCGTACACTTTCGGCCTTCCGCTACGTTCTTTGTTCTCGACGTCAAAATCACCGTTCTTAAACTTTTGAAACCACTCACGACAACTTCTATGCTTCTACAAGCAATCGATGCGCCTCAGCTGCAGATTTCTTCAAATTAAATAAATAAATCAAAAGTTTCCGCAAATGACGCTTATTCGGCTCAAAAATCGACATTTTCGCACGAAAAGAATTATGTGATGCCGATACAGTCTGATACTATGTCAAGTTTATGGTGTTGCCAGATGTCCAACCTTACGATATAACACTTTACATCTGACAATTTCAACCATAACCTCCTGGTGGGGCCATCTATTGTAAAACGGCGGAGACTTATTTGTACACCTAATTATATCTAATAATGCAAAAATAATCGTTTCGAAGATCGAAGATTTAAATTTATAATTACACAAGTACACAAATATATACATAATTGCATGATAAATATATTCTGCAATACATTTCTGTATCGCCATAAATATCCTTCGATCCGGATCTCAAAAACTTCAAGTGTACAAGATTAAGCTGAAAATTAGCCGCGCTCGTAATCCCTATCATTATACTTATAACGTTATCAAAATCCGCTCTAAGCTGATGTGACGGCGGATGTCTCACGTTTTTGCGGCGACGAATCGATAACCATTTTTTGATACACCGGAATGGCAACAAATCATCAGGCGCATCGTTTATTCTCAGGCGTTCATCGATGAAGCTAATACACGGTGAGGCATCCTCGCGGAATAGCCAATGGGAAAATGGTAACTGGGTATAGACCGGAAATGACTACCAGCCGATAACCGGATATCTAATATCCGACCGTTTGGCCGGCCGAGTGCCAAAAAATATGAGAATCAGATAAGCACTGTCCGGTAACCATATTCATCGGATTGCACCTTTTGCTCTGGCGATGCTGCACTCGCAAAAATTTCGGTTCGTCCTTGACTTCAGTCCGCTGAGACTGAATATTCCATTAGGAAGGCTCAATGAACCTGGATGTATAAGAAAATTCACGTTAAAGAAAATAATCGATATCAGTTACTTTTTTCAGAATCCGAAGCAGCATGCAGAAAAAAGGTGTGCTAATAGAGCAAATATTTTAAATTGTTATAGCAATTTTTGATAATTATTATATGGACAGCTAAACATTTTTGTTAAGAAAACTAATTTGTAGTAAGACATTTATGCCAGTTATATAGATATATTTATTTTAATTTATAACTGGAATGTTACATTTTGCATTCATTTTGCTTAAGAAAGAAAACGCGAATTTCTTGCTGTTTTATTTTAAACCGTCTTTTTATACAGTCAAGATAAATTTACATATTTTGTAGTTTTATTATAATTAGATACATAGAAAAGTTAAGCGTTACCACAACGAATAAATTATTGACTGTTTTGCAATAATATTTTGTATATTTATTTCCGCAAAAGCTATAATGATGATTAACTTATACTTTAAATAGTGGCGATTAGCTGCATTGGGGCTGTGTATACATGTTTACGAATGTTAATCAGTAAAATTGCAGATGGTGTTTTGAGATTTACTCGTATTAGTAATGTTTTTAAAATAGATTGTGCCATATTTTAACATAACGAAGGAAAGGACGAGAAAGAGAATGAGTAGTCAGAAAGAATTATCTGACGCTCGCAGTTGGCTTAAAATGTATATTTTCTTCAAGTCCTCTTCACTCGTTATGTGTTTGTCTGTTTAAAAATTCTATTTAAATAATGAAAAATAGGAAATGTATATTATAATATTATTCATATATGAATTATATAGTCAAACAAATCAAAAATGTCAATAATATTATATGTATTGAAAAATATTCCAGTACTTCTAATATAAATGGATGTTTTTTTATGTCACTAGCGTAAACATCTATTTATGCAACTAATATAAACGTCTAAAACTTAGAATTTTTATCAAAATTATAATGAATAGATATAGGTACAATATAGGTACATTATAAAACTGATTGTTAAATCCATTTAATTATTTGGTACAGAAATATAACGATTAAGACTGAACCAAAATTATTTAAGTGTAATATTAGAGCTGAATTTTGAAAAAAAAAGACCAAATTCATTTATTGCCTACTTTTATCTATTATTATAGTACTATATGGAACAGATATTTCAATGGAGCAAAGTTTTTAAACGAGAGGAGGCGAATGCCGGCCACACCACTAAAACGCTATCACTGATACAGTATCGATGATAATTAATAATAATTGCGTGCCGCTCGAGTAATCGAGCATCCATTAGCGCCATTACGCCCATCGTCGCGTTACCACCCTTCGCGCCGCATGTTCTCGCTTCTGCTTCATTAACTTTATTATCGTCACGTTGTAATGTATTATTATGTATTACACGACGCGTTACGCGTTCGGATAACGTGGTCGCGGAACGAAGGAGAAATAAGTCACAGCGGGGATATGCTGATTTAGAGTGCATGTAAGACTTCTCGGATTTTAAGACCGCGTCAGTCGTCGGCGTTCGCGGTCTCGCATATCGGCTAAATGACACCGTCCTGACAAATGAGCGTCGTCAATGGCAGTCTGGCAACTTTACGCTCCCCGAGAGCCGCCATTATCGCATGCACGTCCATATCAGCATCTTTAATACGTACTGTTGCAACGAAGAATTTTTTTACAAAGTATAGATTTACATTCCTCGAACTCTCATTTGCCCGAAAATTTCTCGCATGTGTACCAGAAATATTACACAATCCAACACGGTAGTATTGAACATTTCCAGAATATTGTTTAAATTTTTTTAAATCTCTGCACGCACAAGTGAAAAGATTATTTTCGAATTTTTTTATTGAAATTGGATATAGTATACATAGAATTTGGAACATATAAATTGTTTGCATTTTTTTTTAGTATTAATGAATGGCAGGAAATAAAATATATATTTATGAAAGTTATGAAAATAAAACGGGTTGCATTCAGTTAAATATATGTATAAATGCTTGTGTCAAAAGTTTATATCATATATACATTTTAATTCAATTTAAATCTTAAACATTATTATATATACTCGTAAACTTAATTTAAGAAATAATTGTTTTTAATGCTGCACCTGCACTATTTGTTCACTTCCATTATTCATAACATTATTCGAACGACACAGGAAGGACCAAAAGATTAAATAAAAAAAATTCACCTGAAGCACGGAGACCATGTTTTCTTCATTCTAGCAACCTGCACATTTTTTATTTAAGGTTTCCTGGATGAGGAGCAGAGATCTCCATATCCTCACTTCGGGAAATTTTTCGTTCAGCTCGGATGCGCGATTCGGACCCCAGCACACCCCAGGCAGCGACGCCTGGACTCTCAGGCTGGATAACGCCAGGAAGACGGATTCTGGCAAGTACGAGTGCCAGGTCAATACGGAACCGAAGATCATGTATGCAGTGCAGCTTTCTGTGCGAGGTGATTGTCGTTCCACTTCACATTTCGTCCTTCACGTTTGCCTCCCCATATGACGATTTACGACAGAAAAATTCGACATTTTTGTTTTTATACAAATAAAAATCACAACCTTTATTTAAACTTTTACGGAAATTTAAATGTTCTTACGCAACAACGTAATGCAAACACATAAGAGTCGAATTAAAGCAAAAATACATTGAATATCTTGAAAGAACGAAACAACTTATTTCTTGCCGCATAAAATAATACACACAAATGGTAAAATAAGTTAATAAAATAATTTTATTTTTATCACGTTAGAATTCACGATTGAGTTATATAGCATTTTTCTTTCTTTGCTTTGTAATGACACGATAATATTTTATCATTGAAAGCTTTTGTATTTCCAGAACCGGACAAACCGGAGGGCTATGACGAGCCGCATTCTCAGCAGACACGTATAAGTAAGTATATATACCTCGCAGACGTGATGCGTATTTCTAGCTTGCGCGTTTGTGACATATATAAGCGTAACGTTCCTTTAGTTCCAGTCCATGCCGATCGAATCGGTCGTATATTTAAAGACATGACTGAAACGTTCCCTACTAACACTGAACAGACCGTCGGTAATAGCGATAAAGGTTTTAAAATGGGAAACTAAATTTTGTTAGCTTATACCTATAGAACATCGTGCGTAATCATGCGTTTCAATTTTGTGTCAAATAAAACGATAAAAATACGATTTATTTGATTGAAACGTAGAAATTTCTAAAGATACTTCATTTTCAATGAATATACCATTCGATTATAACCAAAAATAGATTATTTTTGTTTTATATTGTTGTATTACATGATCGTTACAAATGCTCTTATACGCGCTCATAAATATAATTTTTAAAAAGAGCAAGCTCTCCGTTTTATTCATATTTACTATTTGTTGAACTGCGTAAATTTTGCTTCAAAAGATTTGTGTTGCTAGTTAAATCTCTCATATTTTCGAACAATCGAAATTAATTATCGACATTTATATGGCTGTACCGTGCGTATTTGCATTTTGTTGTGATTCTAATTTCACTGGCGCTGAACTTATTTCACTGTCTGTGATATCAGCGATAATATTTTGCACAGACTTGCATAATTAATTTCCCGCGTAATCAGCATTAGCCAAATCGGGTGAGCGCGGGTGTGTATAAAATGGGACGCCTGTATCGCGCAGTTTGAAATTATATCATGCAAATTATTTTATGAATTTCTTGATCGACACGAAACTCGGACAAGCGTACAATTATGCAATCAAAACTTCGTTGAAAGTTTCGCGGACCCCGGATAGAATGCATTTTTTTTGCTTTCTCTCTCTCTCTCTCTCTCTCTCTCCTTTCAAATTCATCCGTTTCTGCATTCTATCGGCATGCGCGCCACGAATGATGAACGTAATAAAATACGCGCGATGAACGTCACAATATGAACATCACCTCACAATAAAAATATTCACCGGTATAAATCTGTAAAATTCCCTCGGGTGCAAAGATTGACCTAGTTACCGAGAGATTTAAAAATATAACTTTTATCGCCAACGACTGGCAATTTCCGCTTTGTTTCGCCACTCGGAAAGTAGCGGGACCGAAAGCGCTGGTTGAATCGTCGTTAAGATTGCATCAGTTGGAAAAAGCGCGATTAATCAGCCGCGAGGTACAGCGCTAAGCTTACTGATAATTATCAAAAGCAAAGAAAGCGCGCTTTCTTGTAATACAATCATTACAAATGTAAGGCATCCCCCCTGTAAGGTATCATTGTCACCATTAATTCTGTTTTTAGTATTTCACCGAACAATATTTCAGCGATCTGAGTTACACGATTAACTGCTAACTGCTATACAGATTTTTAAAAGAGGATTAGATTTATTAGCTATTAAGTTATGTATATCTGCAGATACTTTAAAACAATATTTTAGCGATCTGAGTGACATGACTAATACAACTAATTACTAAAGATTTTGAATTATTTTTATCTGCAGATACTTTATAAATGTAGATTGTAGAATACATTTTTTTGCTATTTCCTTGCTATTTTTATTATCCATTATTTATATCTGCAAGATAAAAAATTACATTTTATTAAATTGATATATATTATTATTACTGCTTTCATGTGCATTAATGTTTACTGTGTCTTTTTTCTATATTATTTTTTTTGTATTATTTATTTTTTGTGAAAATCGCAAATTTAGAAACATATATAAACACGTTGGATTTACAAAAATTTACATTAACTTAAAAATTATACCAATATTACAGACGTAAAATCCAGTGAATTAGATATAACGGTCAAAAGCGTATACGGAAGATTAGGTTGAGCTTTTACGAGTGTAACATTACAACGTATGTTTAGAACTTGCGCGATGCCTGTTTACCGCTTTAGACGGTCGGTGGCAAACTTTTGGGCGAGTAAACAGCGTTATTTCTGTTGTTCACTGTAATACCCTGTGAAACTGTAGCGAGTGCATTATATGAAAGTTTATTATCAGATCTGCATAGCGTATATACGCGTACGTATCTGGCGAACTGCTTCGACCGTTTCGAGCGAGGTTTCGAGTCTAAATTCGCATATCGCCGATATTCGATATTTGAAGGCGATAGTTCGTAATACACACGTCAAACAATTATCGATTATAACCGCAGCTTTAATATTATATTTCTAATTTTATTGTAAATATTCTCCCGCGAAACATAACATTTATTGTAAGTGACAAACAAACGCGATAGATAAATATGACAATGAAAATGAACAATCAAAGATTATTTAAAATATTATTGAAATATCGTATTGAAGGACTCGGGCGTCGACGTCGATAACGTGTATCGCATCTTTCATAAATATATTAATAAACTCCGGCGCGCGTTTTCGTCGTAGTACACCGAACACCCTTTAAAAAATCATTAGAAGCTTGCTTTTTATTTTTCTCGCAGAACCGAGCGACATCAATCACTTAAGGATAAGTGCGACACCGTCCTGGCTTTGACGCTCGTGATCCGTCGTCGTCGATTCTTCTTGCGAACTTTCTTCACAGCCGCTTCATAATTCTTTTTAAGTAACGTCGTTTTATTTCAGACACGTCGTCCTCTCTCGCTTGACGCCTTCGATGTTCCGGCGTCTACACTTTTTCGTTTACGCCGGGGACGGCAGATTACGAGAAGCTGCGTTTTCTCGATATCGAGGAGCTTGATACCCGTCTACTCTTGATACCGCCGCTCAAAATCATTGGAAATCTCACAAATGTTGCCGAAACACCGCGACTTGTGTCGTTGATCGCGTGATTCTTGATTTCTTCTCGATCTTTTCGTCGTTTTTATAGTCTTTACAGAAATACAGAGCGCGTCAGAAATACGAACGCGCGAACGATGAAATTAATTATTTCTTTGGACATCCCGCCTTACTTTCCCATTAATTATTGCGATATGTTTTCATCTATTTTGCGGTACTATCAACTTAATGGCAAAGTTGCAGCCGCGCGTGAATATTTCTCTTCGTATCACGTGTTTCCGCTCAGAACACTCTCCATGCAGTTTCACCCGACTAATAAATATACTCGCGCCAAGTTTCTTCTTTCGCTTTTGTTCGCGATGTATGCGAGACTTAAAGATGGTCACAGATCGCTGCCAGCTATATTGTCGAAGTTTCATAACAGATAAATAAAGGGAACAAATAAGCAAATGGAAGTACGACGCGCCGCGTGTATGCGAATAATAATGTGACACAATAGCATAGTAAATTTTTTTCTCCGCGCAATCGTGTTTCACAGGTTGTATATAATATATAATATAATTTAATGATTAAAAATGATTATTAGTTATAAATTACGTATTATTATTGCATTTTGTCATTGAACTGTATTATAATATTTAATTTTGTTACAAGTAATTAGAAAACATACATAATCGGATAAAACTCGATAAAAACTCCGGCATATGCTTGATATACTGACATGAAGAATTTGCACTTGGGTATTGCAACTCGCGGTGGGTATACCAGTGGATCATGAGAGAATTTATCCACAAAGTTCTCGGCGACGCAAAAAAAGAGCAAGCAAGACTGCACGCTCAAAAAAGAAACGTCGGCGAGCGAGTTTACAGTAATAACAGCATAACATAATATTTCGCTAGAGGGAACGCAGTCGTCGCCGGATTCATTTAAGTCTAATAGGATTATCCTTAATCCCGCGGTCCTGGCTTCTTCGTATCTTTTTCTTCGGCCACCGAGAGTTGAGAGTTCTAAGGGACAGAGGTTGAGCCGCTAAATGAGTCCCGACCGCGATCCTCGTACTGAATAATGTATACGAGCCTCGATATTTTTATACGGAGACGGAGAACTCCACTCTTTCGGCTATTTTTCTTTTCCGCTTCGGAGATGATGAATTATTAATCTAATCAGAGAAGAGCTTACATCGGTTATCAATATCAGGTTACAAAAAGTATAATTTTCGCGTGCGATGATTTTAAATTATGTCAGTACTACTGTATGCTATTCTCTCGACATAATATTCCATAATAATCATTTAAATTCAAGTCATGCAATTTTCAGCGCATCAGGTCTTCGCTCAGGTTAATATCTTAATCTTATGACGATATACATTTCGAGAATCTATGTATACTCAGTTCTAAAGAGAGTTAGCATGATATTCTCAAAATATGTAAAGACGAAAGGCAACCGTGCGTGGATGGGACGCGCTACAAAAGAAAAACGGAGCTTTATTACGTAGCAAAGTTCGTAATGGGAAGCCCGTTCATAATTCATCGCATGTGTAATAAGGAACCAAAGCGAGTTTTCAAGGCGGGAGGTAATTTACGGTACACTTTGTAAAGACTGATGCATACAGTGCCGCGCGCGGCGGCTCGCGCATTAAAACGAATACTTGTCCCTGGCTTATCCTAAACAAAAATGTACAAGCTTGACGGTGTATCTACGTGTGAGTGCGTGTCACTACGCGCGGTTTTTTTTTTACATTTTACCTCAGCTTTCTCTACTTTGTGCCGCGTCGACGGCGGAGCACCGGCGCAATGAAAGTGGATATATAACGCTGGCATTAATTAAAATCATTACATAACATTCGTCGAGTACCCTTGATGATGCGCGCAAAAGCGCGCTATTGCAGAGTGTTTCTTTCCATCGGGAGAGAAGAGGTCTAGTGCGTTAATGTCGCTCGTTGAGATATTAAAACCGAGAAACGGATTGCATCAATTAGAGGGTATTCACGATACGTCACGCTCGTTATGACGTTGTCAATTAAAAAGTTGTAAATTCCTTTGTGCTCGCCGCCCTTTGTTCGCCATTTCGACATCATTCGCCGGGATTTTGTGAAAATCTCTTTATGAATTAGAGTAAATGTATACGTTAAGTGTCTTTCAAAAAATATATTCTCTTCCATTTATACGCTCTTTTCACGACGTAAAAGTAAATGTAAATAACATCCAGACACTGAGTAAATTTTGATTGGGTGGTATTTATTATATATCGATTATATTGCGTTTAATTTAAATATATACATCAGAAATGCTACAAATATATATTTTACATTTTAGCAATTGATTTATTAATCAATTTCGAGCTGCTTGTCTAACAAAACAAATATTTCAATAATTATTACCAATTACAATCAACGACCGCAAATTATTTTTGATAAATAAAAGTATTGTTTGCGCCTATCGCGCGCGCGCGCGTATTATTATACCTATAACTTTTTCACGCAAAAATATCACAATTTAATATATTCGTTAAATAAACAATATACACGTATAATCCAAATAAAATTTTAACTTCGCGAAATTGCATTTCATACAAAGAGAATTGATATTGCGTGTGTTGATACTAAAGCACGTACGTTGATATACTCAAGCTTGCCGCTTCTAAAGCAGTGCATCGGTCAAGGGATCCCGATTGCATTTCCGTTTCAAATCAAGATCCCAGCCGAATCTTGAGATTCAGTCAAGAAATTCGTTGTTGCGGCGTGCCCCTCCCCTCCCCCATCGCGGTTTACCCTCGACTATCGGATATGCGCGTAATCTCGTCACGACGCGGTCATTCAATTGCCTTCAATCGCCGCATGATATTTGTCCGTACATGACTTCCAGGCTACGAGAGTACGGCGCCGGTGGCGGACATAATGGGTCCCCGGGAGCAAAGGGTGCCATCGGGCTCGACGATCACCCTGAGGTGCGTCATATTGTCGCCGTATCAGACCCGTCCTATCAGGGGTGTACAATGGCTACGGGATAACAAACTCCTAACATTCCAGGTAATGCAGCCTCAGCTGGATACGCGCGGGGCCGGGCCGCTCTAATGAAATTTCTGTTTGACGACCGCGGGAATCGGAAGGATAGGAGAGAGAAAAAAGGGGCGCTCGTATATCATCGCGCGCCCCGACGCGAAGGGATATGGGTCATATGGCCCCTACCCCCTACCGGTGTCTCCCCAACATTTTTGTTTGCGTGGTAGCCTGCGCCGGCTGTTTCTTTCGCGCGAAATACGTGATGGTTGAAAGCTGATCGATTTGGCGAGAGTCGACGCGGGTTTTGCCACCGCGAGACTGCGCGCGATTATCTTGCCTGGTTGCGCGTCTTTTGAAACGTCGATCTAAAACTCGTCAGTCTTCTTTAGTGATATTTTTCTTTTACATTATTTATTGTTTATTATATACACAAAGTGAGACTCTTTGCGTTTCGAAGATATAAAATGTTACGTGAAATTGTAATGTATATTACAACCTATATTTGCGGAATGGCCTTGCGACCGTATAATGATATGCATGTTGAAAAAAAGATTGTCATGAAATTGATGTTGATATTGCCATACTTTTTGGATGTATGTTATAGGTCCCATTATTTCCTTGCATGTGCGACTTTATGCGCTGTCAGTTTAGCATATTAATTATCACTTTAATTATTTCATTTTGGAATGAAACTTGTATGTTACGTAGCATGAATGACAGTTTGCATTTATTCTATTGATTCAAGTAGTAATAATCGCGCTTACGTTGACACACATAAAAATACGCATTTGCATAATAAAATTTCCGTTCAAACATGTAACATGATGTGAGAGATATAGAAACAAAAACTCAAATTTATTCATTAATGCATAAAATTCTATAACAAGACTAAATGTAGAGGTTTTTATATACATTTCGACGAAATAAGGTCTTAGCAATGTATGTCAAAATCTTTCGGCTCTAGATTACAAATGGAAAATGAGAAAAACTTGCATCTTGCTTCTATATCTCACAAATATTGAAAAAATTCCTTATTACTTACTTTATCGTTGAATTCACTTGTTTGCTCTTCATCCAGGCAGCGCGTGGAGGGATAAATGTAGAGACCGAAAGGGGTGCGGCACGTACGGTATCCGTGTTGACTTTGGCGGCGATGACTCAAGATGACGTCGGGAACTATTCATGCAGGCCGACGGAGGGTCGATCAGCCACTGTCACCTTAGTCGTTGAGGAAGGTTAGTCTCAGTCTTTTACCACTCACACGGGTATATCGTAGCGAGAAAATAAACTATAGCGATATATTCGCAAATAATTAGACTGTAATATAAGTATATTTATACATTTATATATTTAGTTATCGATTGCATGCGCCGCAAAAATATTTATTTAAAATTAAATGGAACGTATATATATATATATATATATATATATATATATATAGAAGGTAAAACAAGTTGAAGGACTAAAATAACAGACATAATAGAAAAGTATATATATATCAGATACACTTCGCGAAACATATAATGATATAATAACAGTACACTTACGGTGCCTCGCGATCTTCCGGGAAATCTTGCTGTCGCCGGATGTTACTACGCGAGCGTAGCCGGAAGCCCACCGCGGGCGCACCGATATTCCATTTCCTCCTCCACGCTCGCGTGTATCCTCCGCGGGGTACAACCATGATGTAAAGTCGTGCCTTAGGATTACTTGAAACACTTTAAAGTTTTAAAGAGGCGGCGGTATTTCACGCTGAAGCTATTTGTCTAGCTCAGCCCCTCGGTCGCCACGGCATGGGATGAAAAGGAGCGGAAGGACGAGAGAGGGAGGAGGGCTGCGGGAGGGTTGCGAAGGGATGGAAAAGACGGAAGACCCGCTCGCGCTCGGGCGCGCGTGTACTCCTGCGCGAGACGAAAAGCGGGAATGTCCGAGAGGGACGAGGAACGAGAAATCGCGGAAGAAGAGAAATTACGGTTCACAGATAGAAGGACGGTGACGAAGAGGGAGTGGAGTTCGAGAGAAAGGAAGAAACTTGCGGTGGAAAGAAGTAGATATAAGCGGAGATTCTTCGCGTTTTCCTCCCTCCATTCAAGCTACGCTGCATTATTTCCTATTTTGTTGTTTTCCTTCTCTTTAAGATTGAGAAAATAAATATGAGGAGAGATAGAGGGAGAAACGCGCGAAGAGACAGGGAAAAATGAAAACGAAAGTAAATAGTTTTGAACGCACAGTCGATAAAGTCAACGGAGAGAAAAAAGACGGTTTACCTTATCTCTCGTCTTTATATCGTGCATTTTTTAACACATTTTTTAACAAAGTTCAGTAAAGATTGGTACACAGACTTTTCTTCTCATTTGTTTCTTTCTTTTCCTCTCTCTTTCGAAAAAAGTCGAGTCTTAAGTCGATTTTTCTTCGCGTACGCGACAGTCGTTACGAGAGCGCATACCATCAGGAAGAAAAATAATAAGGTAACAAAGCAAAAGTAACGGAAATTATGGAGACACCGGTAGAAGCTGAAAAGTGTGTGTGCGAACACGCGCCGGCTGAAATGGAACGAATGGCACGGAAGAGGTCCGAGGGGGATCCGCGGAAGAGCGGAGGAGAGCCTGGAGGCAGACGTCGTGGGATCGCGGGGACAATTGCATGCGAAATTCACGTGCTGGGTATAGTCTCTATTATCGTGAATTTCCCTTCGGAGGTTATTGCGAGGAAGCGCGCCCGTGGCGCGGCGCGCGCGGAGTCACATTTTTCCCCAGCAGCGAGAGAGCGCGTGTGTGCACACGCACGCGTGTATATGCGCGCCGCTATCTGACCCGGTGTCTATCCGCACGCGAAACGCCTCCCGTGCGGCTGTATATCAAAACTTGGGCGACTCGCGGCATCGTAGATTGCGGATTTACGCGGTTTATGACGCGCCCGAAGGAAACTGTCTCGACCGCGCGTAACTAAGCGAAGTGCATCGTCCGATTTTTACGAGGGTGTATCGGCACAAATATCGCGATAGAGATGTGGAAACGAATCACGCGGATCGACGTGTAACGGAGGATTTGGGAAATCGAGATATGAATTATCGATGTTATTTAATCCTGCTTTTGTGAACTTGTCTTTTAGAACTATTATTTAAATAAAATTGTGTAAATGCGTGAACGTTTTGACAAATAATTGTTGCGAATAATTAAATATTTACGTGTGCAATATTATTTTTTGAAGAGAATGGAAAAGAATGGGAGACGACATTCTTTCTTAGACGCCTTACCATTTCTCATTTTGGTGAAAGTTTATTATATTTTAATACAACGGAATAATGAAAAGAGAAAGAAGCATAACAATATCATACCTGACGTATAGCTCACAAAAAATCTCATTATTATTTATACAGTCATAAACACAGTTTAAATACTGTAAAATTATGACTCCGCGTAGAATACTCACATACATACACGTGCACGTCGGAGTAAATCTCCGAGAGAATATAGAATTAATTCGCTGCTTCCACGGACCGAGCAACATGTATAAATTGTACATTTACTCGTTACGCCAGTATTTAACGCGTGTGTAAGTTACGGCTGTATATTACGACTATAAAAAAGGCGGATAATTAAATATCTGTTGCGTGCAATTGCGATATAGAAGAAGTTATACGTATATATAATTCCTCAATTTATAATCGAATCTGTTGAACCGCTCAGAATGAAGAGACACGGAAAAACCGCACGCGGCGAATAGAAGGGGACCCGTGTTAAATCCACTCGCGCGATATCGCAAAACTGAATTTTCGTCTGATCGCGAGTCACTTTGCAATAGCCGTTTCACTCACGTGTGTATATTTACGTACGCGCGTATACGATTCATCAACCGCAGGCACGATACGTATTCGTGGCCGCGCGCGAGAGCGGCCCGGACGATAAATCAGAAGTCCGGCCACTTGTTTTCTAGTTTTGCAGATTGCGAATTCGCGCGCCAGTTTATCGGCACGAACGAGCCCGGGGTCCGAAGGAAGTGCCATTGCGATGGGATTAAACGGGACAGTGGGCATTTTTATGAGAGCGCGCCTGCACAAAAATATACTGCTGCTGGATGACACGCAAATATAATGTGCGAAGTGGACTTGAAATCGTAGATAAAAATTCTCGTGTCAATTAAAATTAAATAGATTATAGTAGAATGAAAGATAAATGCAACTAAAAATTTGCCCTAGTTTCTGAAAATCAATTAATGGATTTGGCTGATCGTGTTTAAAGTTGAAAATACGCAGTCGTAATGTTATTACAAATATTTCTCTCAAAAAAGATCTCGTCTAAACTATAGTTTAAAAATTATTCCAAAACACAGCCCAGCTCGCGGTTTCCTCGTATAACAATGTCGATCTAGCGAGATCATATCAAAACTTTGTGTTCAATCTTATCGAAGAAAAATGGTGGAAGGAAGAAAACTTTCGCCGGCCGTGTATCGGGAATGCCACGGGGATAACCAATAATTGATCATCCTCCAATTAATTATTGGCATCTATACTGATAATCGGGACTAAGCTGATACGACTATTATAGCTCCTCAAGATTAAAGAGTTGATTAAGTCTTCGCATTCTCGCCGATTAAAGTTTGAGGTCCGCGATTCAATGAATCAGCGACGGGCGAACTATTTTATGAGATTTTATTTGACAGAGCGTTAATTTGATTAACAATTTTGTGAACACGTCCCGAAGTATGGGATATTTCTCGCGGAAGTTATAGAACAGTTAAAATACATAGATTTTAAAATACACATCGGAATGTTTCTACACGAGCTTTTAACTCTGGTAATCTATATGAATATATGCTCTCCATATAATAAATAGCCTGTACTAATTAGAAGATTGTTATAAATTGACAGTAGATAATTAATGATAATACGAAGAGGAGAAAACCCAGATCTATTTCAAAACACATAAATAAAACGGGAGGCAGAATTATGACGGCTAATTACACTGTAGGGTCAGATTTTAAAGAAATATTTTTTATTTTTATTTTTAACTTTGACGTATTCAAGAATAATATAAACACGCGAAAATATCCCTGCGAGCCTAAAAGATAATGTTCACGAAAACTATATATAGAATGGTTGATTTCTTTTTTTCACTTTTCTCGAAACTCTGACCATTATCAGGCTCACGAGAGCCGATCTCCTCCCTTACCGAACATTATGTGGCCCAATCATATGATAACACGCCTAGGAGTTATTATGAGGAGACGCATGGTCAGCTGTCGCGCGTAAAACAACAAACAACAGGTGTCGAGTTTTTCGCGAAAGTACGATAATCGCACGTTGAAGCTTAACCGAAAGTATAATATTAAGAGACACGGTATAGTGTCTCGCGATGGTCATATCTACAAAACGACTGAGCGGATGAAATTTTTAACAGGCTCGATTGATTGCACATTATACATAATTGATTGAATATTAAAAGAGATTCTTTTAATATATGTGTTAAAATCGAGTAATTTAGATTTAAGAGAGAAGGAGAAAGAAAGAGAAATGTTATCATATCATCATCGTCAACATAATCGTCCTAGTGTCCCCTTATAAATCGACGTTTTATTTGTTCGATCTCGCTCTTATGTTCTCCTCTCTTCATTTATTTATCTATTCATCTATCTATTTGTTTATATAAGTACTATTTAAATCTCGCGCTTTACAATCTGATGTTTAATCTTGTAACATTTATGTTTTATGCGTTAGAAAAAATATAATACAACACAAGCATGAAAATCATATGATTTGTGGAGAAAATGTACACGTTCTTTTAATTTCGCATCGTTTTTAAATACAGTGCGCCACGTAATAGGTAACGCGCTGGTTGCTTTTTCTCCGGATGACAAACGTTAAGGAAAGAAAATTAATAAAAATAATTTTTGTGATCGTTTCGTTTTTAATTCTATAATATGTATTACATGCTAGGAAAGTACATGTACGCAAAGCTAAATTAATTTTAAAATGATTAGTGATAATCATCTTAATGTCAAGTTAAATGATAAAATCAGTATTTGAAAGCCAAAATAGATGATCGACACAAGTGAAACATCTACATATAGTCTTTACCGATAAAAAAAATTATAGGTGCCTACTATGATATATATAGTTCGCTAATATCTCTCTAATTGTCTTTAATCGCTTGATATTGAACAAAAATTCTTATATTTGAAATCGAATAGCACGGGACATATTTAATGAAAGGAGATATCAGCATATATCGTCCATAAAAAGTTTAAAGAAAGAATTTAAAATTATTTTAAAAAAATATCGATATACAAATACAGTTTCCGGATCTTTTTAAATAATCAAAATAAAAATTGATTGGTATAACAGTGGTATCTTTTCTTATTACATCGGTATCACAATGATATTATATTGATGCTTTATTCCCACAAATCAAGACTCAAAACTAAATTCTACTAATTTCGATGAACTAATTGATAGAATTTACCGAGAAAGTTCGTCCGAATATAATGATACCACTATTTGGGTGCAGACGGTCAACCGTTTACGAGATATTTAAATAATAAATTTAGTAGCGTCTTTTTAGGGTAGAGTTTATTAGAACATTCACATACGAGTATTTGTAGTGGAATGGTAACAAATCTTATAATTCGTAGACTTTATGTCATAACTATTATATTATCTTATATATCATGACTTTATATTATAATTTATATATAAATTTATATAACTTTAATATATAAACATATCAATTTATATAGATAAAAATTGTTTATAGATATTAAAATAATATATATTTTTTTAATTAACAATAATTACAGCCTTATTATTAAGCACCCCTGTAATCATATTATGCTGTGCCGAATCTAATACCCAGGAAAGGCTTCTATTGTTTAAAGTTGTTTACTAGAGCGTTCATTATTATGAACGCGTTTATATGTTTAATTTTTATTTCTTTCAAAAATAAATGTTATTTTAAAAGAATTCTATTTTAATAAAGTGCCCAATAATTTTGGCCAAGACTGTATTTTTATCATAAACCATTATTGTATTTATAATTTTAAAAAATTAATTACTTGTGGGATTTAAACTTGAATCTACACATTACGAAGCAGTTACCATATTCACTACGCCACAAATACTCGTATGTGAGTGTCCTAATAAACTCTACTATAGACGCTACTAAATTTATTTTATTTATACATATAGATATTAAAATATATAAATATTAAAATACCTCGGAAACGGTTGACCGTCTGCACCTAAATAAGAGTATTATTATATTCGGAGGAACTTTCTCTCTAAATCCTGCCAAGTTTCATCGAAATCAGTAGAGTTATGAGTTTTCCCTTGCTAGTACTACTTATTTAAAAGACAATGTTGTTTTTACTATCGTTTTTGGAATGCGGCTTGCTATTATCAAACGAAACAGATTTAACCCATTGGCTGTTTAAGAGAATTTTACTATTTGGGCCAAAAGTGTGTTGAAAAAAAGTTTATCGAATTATTATGAAACTTGATACCCTTATGTTTTTTGGGTCTCTGAATCCGAATATGATGTCAGATTTACAAAATTCAAAATGGCGGATCCAATATGGCGGATCAAAATTACAAAAAATGGTCTGATTTTCATCAAATTTGGTACCCTTATGTTTTTTGGGTCTCTGAATCCGAATATGATGTCAGATTTTCAAAATTCAAAATGGCAGATCCAATATGGCGGATCAAAATTACAAGAAATGTTCTGATTTTCATGAAATTTGGTACCCTTATGTTTTTTGGGTCTCTGAATCCGAATATGACATCAAAATTAAATAATGGCGGGTCCAATATGGCGGATCAAAATTACAAAAAATAGACGGAATTTTATTATTATTTTGAAGTTATTTAGATCTCCGAATCTAAATTTAACATTAGAATTAATATATTCAAAATGGTTAATAAGAAAGAAATTATACCATTTTGGATCCGCCGATTCCACATTTGAATGTAATGTGATTATACTGCCATTATTTACTGCCATTTTTTAATTTTGATGTCATATTCGGATTCAGAGACCCAAAAAACATAAGGGTACCAAATTTCATGAAAATCAGACCATTTTTTGTAATTTTGATCCGCCATTTTGAATTTTGAAAATCTGACTTCATATTCGGATTCAGAGACTCAAAAAACATAAGGGTATCAAATTTCATAAAAATCAGACTATTTTTTGTAATTTTGATCCGCCATATTGGATCCGCCATTTTGAATTTTGTACATCTGACTTCGGATTCGTAATCAGCGACCCCAAAAACCCCCGTGTAACAAGTTTCAAGCAAATTCAAAAAGTTTTACTTTGTTTTTCTACGTTGCGGCTATAGACGTCATACGCACTCTTGGCCACTTTTATTTTTGCGGCTATAGCCGTCATCGACAGTTAAGGGGTTAAAGCATTTGCCAGAAAAGTATATACAATACCAAATATCTACCATATAGATAGATAAATGCTATAGTAAAATTCTTCCAGTATTAAGTGTGCCGCTGAAGAACATCATCTTTCTTACTATCTTTTCCGTAATTTTATCCACAAGTACTCTTTTTCTTGAGCTGTGTGGTTTGTTTTGTGTTCCAGATTTTGTAGATTTCTCGAATTCTTAAATATGTGCAAGATAGGTGTAGCTTAATTAAGATTCCTCTTTGTCAATGTTCTGTTTAGAAATGTAAAGATAACTGTTTAAGCGTGTGAGGGGCCAGCACGAAGCTCGAAACTTGAATTATTCGTCTTGTCTTCAACAAACAAGTCCATTTTGCCGAATACAGGCATTATCACTCTAGCGCGAACAAAAAAATTATAATGTTATTACACTTTATTTTAAATAAAATATTTATATACATATATTATTATCACAGTTACATTGATTGAGGAAGACCCAAACCCTATGGTCGAAACGTCTTGATGATTAATTGACCAAAAACCAATGCAATGGTAGTATTGTCGTGACGATTATAATGATAGCCAGTTAGGTCGAATAAAAAACCTTTACTGTTAATTTATTCACTGGCAAAGTTACTTATTTGATTTAAAGAATTATATATGTCACATCTTTATTTCTTACCGTTGAAACCGATGAAATATAGTTTTAATTTCACTCGAGATATAATACATACATTAAAATCAAATTAGTTTTTTCCAAAGTTAAATATCATCTTCATTCCAATACAGCAAATAAATATTTAAAAAAATTTGAGAAAAATTAAATTAAATAAGATAAGACTAAACAAGACTTGAATAAAACTATAAATTTATCATTTTTAACTTATTTATGACTTTTGGAAAATATATATCCAATTCTATATTTTTATTAATGAATTGTAATTTTTAATTTACTAATAATTTATATCGATGTTTCAATTACATATTTTTAATATAAAATTTATAATTTGAGTGGTAAAACCAAATCAATTATCTAAGCTAAAAGTGGAAGGCCATATGCATTTTTTTTATCAAATATTATTCATCTTCCGATATGACACAACAAGCATTATGGCGTATATCTTTGAATTTAAGATTTCTGTGTTATAATTTAGGAGAGAGTGCTACACACGTAGCTTTTCGCATCGCCATTTCCTTAAAGTAGCCGTGAACGTTTCTGCCGAATAACATTCGTGCGCGGGCAAGAAGCGCCATTTGCTCGCGATTTGTCGAAAGCGGCGCGGGATTTAACGAATTTTGAGGAAGCCAATGCGTCGCGTGCAAAAACACCTCGAGTGCAGTGCCAGTCCGCGTCTGATGCCGGGTCTTTTTGCGCCGGCTTTTACCCCGGGGGGGATGGGCTTTGGCGGCCGTCTGAGCTAATTCTTATGCGATCGTAAATAATGTCGGCGCGCATATATCAAAACTTACAGCGACTCCCCATCCCGGCGTCGCAGTCAACGTCGCCGTCTCTCCTGCGGTAGTCCTATGTCTCACCCACTTCTCCTTCCCTCCCCGTTCAACCTGCATCTTCCCTCACCCTATCCGCGTCGTCGCGCCCCTTTCGCGTTCCCCTTGACCATCTTTAGGGTCTTCTCTTCCTTCCCCGTCATTAACCGCTCGTGCATTTGCACGTCTGCCAACGGCACTTATGGTATAGCGCCGCTCAGATTAAAGATACAATTCCGCGATCCTATTAATTAAGAAAGTTAATTACGCCGGAATTCAATTTTCCTAATTGCTCATCGCCGAGTTTTCGCGCCGCTTGTGCTACTTAGAAGCGCGCAAGCGGTAGAATCTTTTGCCTTGTTCGTTTGCGGAGCTATATACAGTTACATCCAGAAAGTCGGCAGCCGCGGAGAGTGC
Organism: Temnothorax americanus; assembly: GCF_048541705.1. Classification (NCBI taxonomy): domain Eukaryota; kingdom Metazoa; phylum Arthropoda; class Insecta; order Hymenoptera; family Formicidae; genus Temnothorax; species Temnothorax americanus. The sequence continues at coordinate 511,082 of NW_027509678.1, read as the reverse complement.
CGGAGAGAGGTGTGGTCGAGGGTACCGTCGAAAGCTTCTTTCTCTCTTGACCGCTTTTAATTTCACTATCTCTCGATTTAAGCGCGGCTCTTCCTTCGTTCTTATTTCTCTTTTTTCCGACATTTCTTCGAGCTCGTCCCTCTCACCATCTCGCAACTGACTGCTGAGCTTTCGAGGGTACATCTTGAGAAAGGGGTGCAGCGAGCAAGGCGTATTTAAAATGATTTTTGATGTTTGCACATTTCTTTATCGCAATCTGTTAAAATGTTTCTCCGCGCCTGCGCGAAGGATGTATTAAATGCGAACGGGCAAGAATAAAATTTATATCACGGATATTTACGGTAGCGTCACAGGGAAATCGATTAAAATCTTTTAAGAAACGATAGGAAGGTAAACAAGCGTTAAATATGACTCGGCAAATCGGGACATTCCGCGTGCCGTTGTAGCGAGTTATGATATCACTTTCCGACATCCAACGAAATCCCTGGTGCCTCGGTACGTCGCCGGCTCAGTCTAGACGATTCATGGATACTTCCAAGATATTTTAAATATATATCGAGCACGACGGACTGCGGAAGTTTGCAGGGAGTTTAATACCTAACGGCTCCCTAGACTGTCGTTTATACCGGGGCTCGCAAACTCCCCGCTCTCCTGTAGATCTCTCTCGCCTCTCGTTTCTTATCTCGCTCTCCGTTTCTCCCGTGGTGTCGCGTTCTCTTAACGTACGATATTATTAAATTTCCTAGCCGAAATCCGAAATACACTCGCGCGCGCGCGCAAAGTGAAGTCCGCGAGCTTCGATTTTCGGTTCCGGCTAATTTTTCATCCGTTGCCCCATACACCTCCCGCGCGCGCCCGCTACGACGAGAGTTCTTAAACTGCGGAATCCATTTATTTCCTTTAATACGACAATGCACACTTTAACAGATATCTTCCGAGAGCCAGTTTAGAGCGCTCGTATCGGCGCAGCTATATATATAACGTGGATTATAAACGGACTTAAGCTAAGCCCTTAATCTTCCAACTTCCTCGTTTGTTATAGGGAAGAGTATCCAAAATATTTAATAATTCATCCGAGATCTATCGTTAATTACGCACGGAGCAATTATTTACGAATTTACTCTCTCTCTTCTCTCTCTTTCTTTCTCACACACACACACATGCACACGCGCGCGCAAATCGCGCGAGAGAGAGGCGGAAAATTGTGCATCCATTAACTAAAAATCTCCATTTTTGTACAACTTTGTACACTCTTACCTCGCTTTAGACGTAACTTTCTCGGCGCGAGTAGACAGTTTCCGAGACAGTGTCTAAGGAGTTGCTAGAGCTAAGGTGCAACTTACTCGTGAACTTCCAACGCTCATAAATCATTATGATTTCGCGCAGCTATAATGCGAACGTGTTCGCACTTATTATATGTTGATATATACTTTAGAAAAAACATTGGGTCGGTAATTACGATGAATGGCGTATATAAAAATCAAAGTAATGTAACGAACATTGTTGCTCGTTATTATAATGTACATAATTATGAGCATTCGCTAATATGCCGTTGTGAAGTTTTAATTTGCCACATTTTTGAGTGGTTTTTCCCTTTCTAAGCCGATCGCTCGAAAAAATTATTGACTCGCGAGAGAAATATTATTTGCTCGGACTGATCTTTACCGGACCGCTATTGCAGATTGAAAATTAATTTTTAATTCCGCTCTCGCTCAGCTCAATAATCAATTCCGCGTGTTATTTTAAAATATATCGCAGTTAGTTTTCAGAAGAGCTTAAATACGTTGGGTGTGAAAAATGACGTTGAATAATAAAAGGTTGGAATATTTAATAAAGTAAGGTTAATGAAATTAATTGCACTATTCTAATTATTTTTTATAGTTTAGCTAGTTATTCGTAGAAAGCAAAAATGTCATACAATTTTTATGTTTAATTATAATTTAATAGTTATTCATACACGCAACGCTTTTATAATAAAACTGAAACAGTTTTAAATTTTGGCAATGGCTGGTACTTGTTTATTGTTAGTGACCTAAAATATCAATTTTCTATTATATTTTAACATATGATAAATTGCAGTAGCTGCAAAATAATTACTTTTATAATTTTCTCTGTATAATAATGCAGAAATTATATAATATAATATTATTTATATGAGAAAAAAAAATACTTTTTATAGAAAGTTCAAGAGGAGACTAGTTTTTCTCGAATGTTTGGAATTATCACGCCGAAGTCGGTGCTACAACTTGCTACTACTTGGTAATATAATCAAGCGTACGTTTGCACGTCATTTGCATTTCGAATTGTCCATGCAGGAGGTGCCAAGTAGACGCCGTCAAGTGTTGCCGTATATATATACGTATGCGATCGCAAACCAACGGTGATAGATCATCGTGTTCCAAAATATAGATGCGTCGCACGTGCAAATATTTTACTTCCGTTTTAATCGGCGCAGCGTGCAGTTCCGGCGTGCGTATGCGTGCCACGTGCCCCCGTACATACACGCGTGTCGCATTCCCAGACACCAACACACGGACGCGCCGACGTTCACGGTCGTGCGCGATCGAGCCAGCACGCTCGCCTCGATCGAGCGTGTGCGATTCATACGGTTAATGACGCGGCTTTCATACGAATACCTGATCGGGACGCATACCCCGGCTGTACGCAGGCATGCCTCGGCAGCATATTATTGTCGCCCGAATTCTGGAGATCGCCATTGATATACGGTGCAGTCGATCGTCATCGATCCTCATTGAATTTCTGCGCTATGCGCATTGATAATTAATTATTGTCTTATTACCAATACGTCTAATATGTAACGATGTAACGTGCAGAAAGCCACCTATCATTTGTCATATTTTTTCACATGTCATCGAGATGCGTTAGAACGTATTTATTACACCATTAAAAGTATATCTGTAAGTATTGAAACGTAAATGTTTCTAGAAAATATTAACACAATTTAGTTATGCTCTGTATGCAGCAGTTAAAAACCATATTCTTCGCGGCATCAAACATTTAATAACAAAATAATTTGGTTGGCATAATCGTAGAATTCAATTCACATCTCGCGATATATGTCATGTTACTATCAAGAAATTAATTATTAATTTGTAATTAGTGAGCACACGTGCCCGATCATTGGTGGAATTTTGATGACATATTGCTTATGCCACATGACTGACCATATCGATACTTATACTACTGAATATGCGCGGTTCATCGATATAAAACGTCGCTGCTGGCTGTCTCGTCGCTACTGACGGTCCGTTACGACCGTTACTATTATCTGTCCAAATTGAACGTCATCCTATAACAATATTGTGACCTATTTAGTGACGATTTTCTTTTATACTTTTAGAGCTATCGATATATTATTTTTTTTGGACGTCGAGTACGAGGAATGGTTCGTGAAGTTTGCTCGCGCACCACAAAGCGGACGTATTCCAGCTATTAAAGGACCAACGCTGCGTAATCAAAGAAGAAGTCGTTAAAAGCGTAATTTCAGAAAATAAAGTACCTGTTACCGGTTTTCCCCGGTGAAGTTCAGCGTTCGTTCCCGTTAATGGTCGTAAAGATGAAGGCGCGATTGGAATCTAACAATAATTAAGCTTCAAAGGGCCATCGGCTGTCGGAATTAAGGTTTTCTTCGTCATTAAGATTTTTAACTGCTTTCTATACCGACTCGCTAGCGCGATCGAGCATAGATGGATCTCAGGGTGCAAATAGAAAAATAAATAAATAAATTCCGCGAGATCAAAGCGCAAAAGATTTCCCTCTATTCCCATCGCTTTATTCCGCCGACCCCGCGGAAGTAATTCATATGCAGTATGACAGCTGCAATGATTGAAATATTTACGAATTTTTTTTTTTTTTTAAATTTCCTGTGACGGACAGGACAGCTATCGTTGTTGACGTCTCGCTGGAAATATTGCGGATTGAATTTGGTAAAACTAACTGTCTTCGTGCAAGCTGATTGTAGTTACACGTGTTTGTTGCCGTATATGCGAAACGCGTTCCTTCGCACTGGCATTATGTATCGTTTAATATATCGTACAATAATGTACGAGTTTCAATTTCGCTGATATTTTTTGGCTATGCTAAATATCAGCTAATTAGCAAATGTTTTGTTATACGCGATCTACATGAGAGATTGGTTGCCTTGAATTAGACGTAAAAATTTCAAGAGCTGTTCAATTTATCTCGATATTTAAAATAAACGTCATATTCGATACGTTGACTGATGTAAACTATGTTTGATCTTATTGATGATAATTTTTTTACTCCGTAAAACTGTTGTTCTGAGAATTTGATGGTAATTGATGGTATCTGCTGTGCAAATTGCATTAAATTGATTTTCGCAACATTGTATTAAGTTTAAATAGCGAAGAATAAAGAAACGATAGAGAGCAGAGACGCGTATCGACATGCCTCAAACAACGCAATAATTAATGGATTTCCTTGTAACACGAGGAAACCCATAATCTTCGTAATTTTTGAAGCGACATTGATTTACGAGTGTGGGTGGTGTCATTATTCTCAAAAAAGTATCAAGATTTCCGGCGCGTGATATCCAGGATTCAATATCCTAATACGGCAATTTTTCAACGTCTGCCCATGCGAAGCGTTTCCCGCCGACGTGGCGCTCATTAGATGATATCGCGTGAAACCCGCGTTAATTTGATACCGCACTCGTAAATATTCATACACGATTACGTGCGCGATACAAGGGACGGCTGACGAGTGTAGCACTGACACTTGACTCTCTCCTTTTTTTTTGCCTTTCTGTTACAGGGGAACGCACGGAAGCCATGCAACGTGACGCCGGATATGTCTCCTCCGGAAGTGACGTCAGGCACTGGCCCGGACTTCTGCTTCCGTTTTCGTGGTTTCTAATGCTCGCGCGCAACAGCCAAACTTTCTTGCTCTAGCGCACACACCCGACAGTATTTCACGCTTATTTCTTGCCGTTCCCAACGTTGAAATGTACCTAAAATGCGACCAAGCGAATTTAGATTTGTAAAGAAGATCCTATATAGGAAACATATTTATAAAGCGCGCTATATAATATACCCAGATGAAGAGATTACACAATTTAAAAATTGTTTGCGATAAGAGTTATTTGGAGGGTTCGAATTTATCTTCTATCAATAATTGCAAATACGTATACAAATAAAGTTACAGAAAGTTTGATTTAGTTCGGAAAATATCTTAAAAACGTTATATAGATCGTAGAGCACAATTATATCATGATTGATAAATTGGACTATTTAAATAAATATAACTGCTTAATGCATAATACAATCAAGGGAAATAGGGTAAATAATGTAATATCAACGTGTTTAAGAAGTTAACGTTAATCTGTTTTTATATGTAACAGATAATGTTGATGAAGAATAATTATAATTGGCTAGATTCTAAAAAATGTATGTGGAAATTATGAATTGCTCTAACTGAGAAGTTGGTTGCAGCAAGATGATCAATAAGTAGATTCTATGACAGATTTTTGTAAATATTTATTATAGGTAATGATCATATACATACAAAATTAGTTTTTGTTGCAACAATTTTACATGGGGAAAGAGTATAAACGCCAAGTTGGTTCGTATGTAATGTAATATTTCTTTGCCGTAATATATTAGACTAGAGAATGACTGTACTTGTAAAATAATAGAAAAGTGATAAGTGTGCATAAATCTTTTCCGCCGACCGTGCTTTAAAAGCCCCGACTTTTTCTCATTAATTAAGACAATAAATTTAGTATGTTCACATTCAGTTCTCTGATTGTGCATATATAAAATAAGGTAGGTTTTTTGAAAGAATTTCACGCAAATGGGAACAAAAATAAAACGTCCTTTGCACAAGTTTCCTCGCATGCTGTCTCTTAAATTTAGTTTCGTGCGCAAATAATTCATTAAATGACCTGCGATACTCCATTTGATCTCAATGTTCCGGAACCTTCTTTTCGCTGTGCTCTCTCGCAATTCACGGTGTTTCTTTGAACGCAGCTCTTAAAGTCAATGGGATTAAAGCGGCCACGCAGCGCCAAAGGATGCGGAGGTAATTTGATATTGTGTATCGTGCTATATCCTTTCCTTCGAAGGGTCGAGGAGAATGCGTCATGAATTTCATGAAATTCCGGCGTATAAGTGTGTCTACAATAGTATATTGCATTCTTGTCAGTGTTCCTTACATATAAATAACTAAAAAACTTTCATCAGATTGTCGCAGCAAAATAAGGTGGGTATTGATTTTAATAATTATTATAATTTTCATTTTTTGTTTATATTCATAGAGTTATGTACCAGAAAAAAACGAAAATAATTTTCTATTGATAATATTATAGAAATATAGGCAATATGTAATACGTATATAAAATCATTGCACAAATTAAGGTATATATTTCGACATATATTTAAATATATATTTTTATACTGTACAAAATAAACAAGAACAAACATGTGTACATTTTAAAACTTAATTTAATACATATTTTTTCACATTTTTATATTACTAGCTGGTTACCCGGGCTTCGCCCCGGAAGACATATGTAATAAGAAACGCAAATAGTTTCTCTCTCTCTCTCTCTCTCTCTCTCTCTCTCTCTCTCTCTTTCTCTCTCTCTCTCTCTCTAAAATGCTATAAATTGAAAGATATTACTTTTTTATCGACTGAAGTTCAATTCCGTCGTATACAATTCTTTGAGATTCACTTAATTATTTCCCGAAAAATTGGAAGAATTCCTGATACCGGTTTCCAAAAGATCGGTAACGAAAAATTATACACTTTATAGCACTCCCCGGGAAACCGGAAATTTTACCCCTGTTTTATATATAATTCTTTAAAATTCGGTCAATTATTTCTCGAAAAATTGGAAAAATTTCGGACACCGGTTACCAAAAAGATCGGTAACGAAAAACTATACACTCTATAGCACTCACCGGAAAATTCTCTTAATACAAAATCTGTCCAGCTGTCTTGAGTTATAAATGGTGTAACTAACCCGACTTTGTTTTATTTATATAGATTTTGCAAAATTATTTTTTTCAACATAAAGAATTTTATATAAAATTGTTACATAAGAATTATTTCATATATAGATAACATATGTACATGCAATCAATTCTTATTTGATTTGCGTATCGCGCGCGAAATAAATTCAGATTATATAATCACCGGCTGAATTATGCTTCAGCCTCTCTTATAAATATCAAATAAGACGATGTTCGCTTATTCATGTTTATTCCAATATGTAAAAGAAAATCATGCCGCATATTCGAATTTGTCAAATGCGGGAACGTGCGTGTGTTATAGCAATTTCTCTTGTCATGCATCGTGAATTCTGAAGTCATAATTCTCCTTAAATTCGCAATTCCACTACCGGCACTATGCCGTTAGCTCTCTTTCTCTCTCTTTCTTACGACGGTAGCGCTTTGATGTGTTATGAATTACAAATAAGATGGGCAAAAAGTTACAGGGTGACAGGCACGATTACATCATATTTGATCATAAAGGTGACAGAAAAACGAATGCATTAACCATGCTTTTTTAATATGTATATGCAATATACACATAGTTACATTACATATTTTCCATGTAACAGGCGTTACATCAGTACTCATGATCGAAATTCAATTACGTGTTATTTCATATTTCGAAAAAAATTCTTATTTAGATATAACAAAATTTGTTTATTTCTAAAAACTTATTGTCAAGAAAGCAAGCTATATTTTATGCTTAACGTAATACTAGTATCTGACAATTTTACGGTTGTATGGTTTAAAGGCGTCATAAAGAGCAAAAATACGCTCTTTATTACTGTACTTCACGCCGCAGCTATACTCTTGCTTTACTACTGAACGTGACGGCATATCTACGCGTGTCCTTTACTATTGAGTGTGCCATGCATTTCAGACTTAATAATTCTCAAAATAATTAAGTCTTATTTAAATCGTAGCGATATTGATCTTTTAAGGGATAAATTGATTAGTATTACAAGATTTACAAATGATGAAAGCAATTTAATGTCCAAACAAATTGGTTCTGCTAATACTCTTCATATCTCTTATCTTTTCATATTTAATTAATATTGAATTAATATTAATAAAATATAAAAAAATAAAAAATATGAAGAATGAATAATATAATGTAAGATAATGGATGTTTAACTTTATATCTTCAATTTTGACGCTCGAGCCTTTTGCGCAAGTTTCTTACGAAGACTGTAATTTCGCACTTACATTCAAACTGTGCCGAATCTATAAATAAAAATGCGGCGAGCGGCTGTTTCCCGTCCAGACTTCTACCTATTTTGAAATTGACGCGTCCTATGCGCATTTTATATTCAGGACATTACTTCGTGCTGAATTATTTTTCAAGTTCGGACAGGAGCACTGGTATAGCAGCGGTAGTAACTCTTCCCGGACAAGACTCCTGTCTCAGCCATCCCCTCCTACTTGCTCACCGTCGCCGGAACGAATACCGGTTCAGCTTTTCTCTCAGAGTGTAATCGTATATAACTGTCACCCCGCAGTAAAGGTGATGCGAACTGTGTAAAACTCGGCCAGTCGCGTCAACGTAAACATCCGGCGTGTATTCAGATCCAAATTACAACATTTGCGTGCTTGAAATGTCTAATGTTACAGCGCTACGTACAATTCCTCCTTTAAAAAAAAAACCTGAATTTTTACAAAATTTAAAATCGTAGCAACAGAAGAACGCAATATCGGTCTGATCAATTAATATGTCGCGTGTGAGAAGCATTCGTAATACGCGAAGTGTATTATTCAAACTTAAACGTTCTTGTACATGCATGGGAAGACAAATAATTCCTGCCGCATAAAAAGAAACTCGCGTGGGTGGATGTATCAATTAATTAGATCTCGCGACGCGCAATTAAATTGGCGGATGTCGGTGGACGTCACGCGACAGACAGAGAAGTCAACGAGCGCGACGGACGGACGGATCTCGCGTCTAACGAGGCACACGATGCAATTCGAGAGCGGCCACGTCGGGGATCGTTAAAAGTGCCGCTTAAGCGACGCTAAAACAAGAATGAAATAACAGTAAATTTACGGCGGACCGTGAATCAACATGCTTTATGATTGTTCGGGTAGCGGATGATAAAGGATGAGAGCGCACGCGCGCGGGGAGCGCTAGCCTGGTCAGGTCGAACAGGGGTTCGAATGCGTCAGGGGTGGGGGAGATGAAAATTGGAAAACTGCATTGTCCACCCGTTCTACTCCGCTGGGACACATTCGTTAGTGGGCATCGTCCACCGACGATAAATTTCACGTATCTTCCACTCTTTCCCCGTCTTTCACCTGCGCTCAAATTAAAGATCAGCCCCGATCGTGATTGCTCTCCACGCGACTATCGAGTCGATTACTTTTATTAAATATTCCAGGAAATATTGAATTATATTAAGTTAGTTCCGTATCCGGCCGTAAAATGTATCTAGTTGTTTATTTAGCGGTATTTAACTATGACTTGTGTATATTTACCGTCGCGTTTCTCCGCTTACAAATTTAAGTGAGAGATTAGTCTTGAAACTTGATGTGATTCAGTACACGGGATCTTGAGAGTCAACTTGATATTCGTCATATTTGCTTATACCGCGATACAGCGGAGGCACTTGGATAAAGCTAATCCTGGAAGACATAGCTTTGAGTTTCTGTTTCACGCGACTCGTGAGGTTTCGTACGGGCAACTATATACATTTCGTACTGCCATTCCCTCTATCACTCAATCTCAATTGAAATATACATTTGAAATGTGTTTATTGAATTTGCTTATAAAAACATAAGTTCAAGTAATCATAATTATAGATACAGAACACCAAAAGCGATTAATTAGGACTGTAAATGAGAAATTATTTCACCAAGTTTAACCAAAAAGTTAATTCTGCAATAAATAAATGACGTAATGAACAGCATACAATTTTGTATTTAATTTCATTTGAAATAGAAATTTTCTACTACATAATGGAAAGATATTACTGCGAGAAAATAATAGTTGAAACAAAAGCCGCCAAAAATCAGGATATTTTGTATTCATTGTACCGAAATTAGAACGAGATATTGTCCATGCTCGTACCGATACGCGTGCATTAATTGAATTGCTTGAAGCACTATTGAAACCGCAAAACATATTGATACGTTTAAATCCTGCGAGCATCGATGCACAATACCGTATTAAAGTACATAATAATAACGAAATTTCAGAATGAAATATACGGTTAAACTCACGGCTCGACATGGCGAAACACACGCATATGAAATTTTATAAATAGCACGCATCTGCATCGTACACTTTTTTTTGTGCTTAATTTAATCATTTAGTGCAGTTGATTTTTTGGACACATTTTGTGTGTACCATTTGTTCTTTTTTTTTCTTCAAAAATCGCTTTGTTTTCGACACGGCACGGGCGCACGCGGAGGCTATCGAGAGGTTTCGATAGCCCGGATAGACAAACGGTGGCTAATTTTCGCAGACCCGCCTCTGTGCGTGACTCAAACAAAAAAGAGGCCGCTTTTCCGTAAAAAGTGTTTGCAATCTTGCTTTGTTAACGGACAATTCAACTTTGTTGCTTCGGATAAACAACGGGCCGGCCAAACGAATGTACCTTCCCAATAGCGCGTTCAACCTCGCTTTTAGCGTACCTTTTCACGCAAATTGCCATGAAAAGCTGGAACCAATTAAAATATTTACGAACGTCAAGTTTATCGTGAGGGAAATCGAGCTGGAAATGCGAACTTTCATTAGCTACAACAATACGATATATAGTGTGATTTTTACGCATCCGTATTTTATCTTAAAACTTCTATTTCATACAAGTTAAACATAATGAAGTAAACCTACTAATAAATAATAAATAATATAATTAGCATTTATTTTATTATTTAAGATATTCAATTTTAATGCATTTAAACTATATAATTAATCTGCAGAAAGCTTTTCTACAGCGCGGATGCGTCTTATTTTATCATCTTAAAGTATTAGATATATAATCTTGAACGTAAAGTGCTGCGGTAAATTAAATTGTTAACGGCTACATTAATGGGTTAATAGGCGATTTTTTTAGATTATAGACTCTTTTTACACGACCGATTACTTAACCAAGCTACGGAGTAAATTTATGAAGTGCTAACGATTAAATAAACTTATAGGCTTCCTCTGTCTCACTTTTTTCCAAACATTATTTTCAAAACACATGCAGTAGGTATTAATAATGATATGAATAAAAAGATTAACACAATCTGGTTGAATAAAAAATAAAGAAATAATTCAAACGTGGTTTAATTTATACATTATTTGCATAATTTTTATGCCCTGCGTGCAAATATTACTAGCTGTATCGCGAAATTCAAGAAATCTGTGTTTGTGAGTATTCAAAAAAATCGATAAGAAGTTGTTTAATGAGTGTTGCGTAAATTATATTTGCCATCACGAAGCAACGCGATACACAGTTATATACCCGTAATCACGTCAAATATCGATCCCACGAAATTAAGACGCGATAATATAAAGACATTGGCAGTGGAGTGCACTAGTCACATTCAATTCTGCCGATAAATATTTTATGCGTTTACATATTTTTAATTCGTAATATTGTAGCGCATATTAATTAATATTTTTTAAGTCTATATGCTCTACAATTTTAGCATACATATTAAAAACAAGTAAAATATCTTCAGTCTCCAGAAAAAATTTTTTATTATAATTCTACATAAACATTTTAATATTTAATAGTCATTTATCGAGGCACATCATTCATCATTTGTTAAATAATTGATTACGTATTTTTACAACTACTCCAACAAATTGTATTTATAAATATTATGTAGGTAAATATAAAATATAAAAAAACATATTTAATTAAAAACTGGCACAATTATATTTTCGTTTGTATTATACAGATATGTGCATATATGTATGATGAATAATGAATATCCATTTAATTAGGACACATGTCCGTTTTTAATTGAGTCTGTAAAAAATGGACTTAGCGATTATAAATTGATCAATCACTGACCGTCGGTGCAAATTTAATTGAAATATATGTACATTTTAATGGTATACAGTTTCAACAAATTTACATTGAAGTTTGCTTAAATTTGCATTCGAAATATGTTTGGTTGAAACAATCTGCATTTCAATTTGTATATCACATAGATTGATTTGATCGACTTTTAACAGTAGATACTCATTAGTCAATCATTGAAATTCATCGCTGTTATAATATATGTACTGCTCGCAAAATAAATTCATTCAATTTTTTCACTTTTAGGTTATTTATAAAAAGTAGAATTTTATTTCTATGCCCTGTTGTAAATGAAAATAATTCGATGCAATTATTTTTTTTTGCGCTTATGGCAACACGGTACGGGTCATGGTGCACACAAAATATTCAAACATATAAGCCAAATATTGACTTGGTTTATTGAGTTTTGTTTGCACATCAATAACGAGTTGTTGTCAATGAATGTCAATGTTTTTCTACCATCAACCTAAAACTGAAAACTATTTGAAACAAACGATAGATATTTGTAAAACTTACAACGTGTTGACTGTACGTTTTACTACAAGAAAATAAAATAATATTTTGATGGAATCACCACGATACGATAACTGATTTTATAATCTTTATTTATCAACTATAATATTACTTTTTTTCTACTGCGTTGAATAATAATTATCTCAAAATCCACGCATACAAGTACACAGAATCAGACCATAATTTTATCAACAATAGCAATTATATATAAAATCAATGTACAATATGTAGTAAATAATAATATATAAAAACTAATTAAATATAAATAATTAAGGTAATATTTTTTGCAATAAATTTAATTATTTAGTTAAGATGCTTATATTATAAAAAATTACATCTACTTTAGAATGACCAGAATCCTTGGTCGAAACTTGGTGACGATTTGTCACGATTATAATCGTGGTAACGTTGTTGTATAGTCAATTAAATTCTTAATTGTGATAAATAATTGAGATGAAATATATTCTTAATACATTTTGGTTCTTGCTCTTTATAATTCGGAAATATTGTTTTTAATTACTGTTTACGACATCTCAAATTACAATTCTTTTTTATGCTATTATATTTTTATGCCAAATATGAAATACAGATTGAAAATTCACAAATAATTTTTAATACATTAGCATTATTTATAATACATAAAAATCAATGTTTACACGCAATTGACATACTGTTAAATCAATCTACTTCTATATGTCGCGAAATCAACATGCATTTTTTTGCAAATTCTGTGTTTTCAATTTCTTCTAACTTAGAACTAATTAACAAAATAATTTTTATTTTTTATATTTAATTAAATAATAAATAGATATATAAAAGGGCGATTTTCTATGATAATAAATGGTGCTTAATAATCTAGTTACACTAAACAATTGTATCGATGTATTCTACATCCATGCGCAATTACAAGAAAATTAATCGTAATACTGGACAATAATTCAAGATGTAACAGATCTAATAATTCACAACTATTCAGTTTGTAACTCGATCTGAATTTGATTTGCGACAGCAAAGATGATGAAGTTAACTATTCTGTTCGCTGTGGCTGTCATCGTCCAGCATAAGTAACCAAAGTCAGTAACGTACAAACATGTAAATAATATGTATAGAAAATTTTGTCTGTTAATTTCAACAAAATAAAACTTGACAAAATTTATCTCTCTCTCTCTCTCTCTCTCTCTCTCTCTCTCTCTCTCTCTCTCTCTCTCTCTCTCTCTCTCTCTCTCTCTCTCTCTCTCTCTCTAACGTGTATTTTTTAAATATAAAATCTTTTAAATATATATATTAGGATGTGTCATTTTGGAGCAACTTTTTTTTTTATTTCACGAATAGCATATATACTTGCAGGAAAGTAAAATAAGATACCTGTTAAAATTTTAGCCCTTAATATTAATATTAACAGGTCGCTCATCGCGATTTTTTATTTTTCATTTAATAAAATAGAAAAAATTTTATAACTATCTAACAAACAGTATATACCAGTATATAACAGTATAATAAAGGTTTCTTATATTTTTTTCATAAATATAACCATTTAGACGATATTAAGATTTAAAGTTCAAAGTATAAACCTTAATATCGTCTAAATGGTTATATTTATGAAAAAAATATAAGAGATCTTTTTTGTAGATCGTTAAATTTTCTACAAAAATATGTATTGATTATTTCATAATTTTTGATAGTCGATATGATACAAAATTCATAAGAAGCAAAAACAAGTTTTATAAAATTTATCAAACTTTAACTTTGAATATCTTTTGAACGGTTAAATTTATGAAAAAATGATAAGAGATCTTTTTTGTAGAGCGGTAAATTTACTACAAGAAATCTATGTGGCGCAATGCTGTATTACTGTTTGTTAGATAGTTATAAAATTTTTTCTATCTTACTAAATAAAAAATAAAAAATCGCGATAAAAGCGACCTGTTAATATTAATATTAAAAGCTAAAATTTTAACAGGTATCTTATTTTATCTTTCTGCAAGTATATATGTTATTCGTGAAATGAAAAAAAAAGTTGCTCCAAAATGACTTAAATGACACACCCTAATATATATATATATATATATATATATATATATATAATATATATAATAATGTAAATATTTTTATTTGTTTCAATATAAAATATTTTCAAACAAAATAATAGACAGTTTCGATCTTAATTATTACTTAAAGAAGCTTACTGCGATGAGCATGAACAGATCGTCGGTGGTGATACAGCTATACAATAGGTCAATTTAAATATCAAGTCTCCCTTCAATCTTACAGTGAACACATTTGCGGAGGTAGCATCATTAGTAGTATATATATATACACATCCTCACTGCTGCTTAGTGTGGATGACGTTTCCTACACAAATGACATGGTATGTAATTCTTTTAACTAACAAAATTTTATTATTTATTTACAGTGATGTACAAAAATGTTTTTATATTCTTAAAATATTTACATTTTTATTTTTATTAGATTGCTTCTAAAAGATCATTATTCTTCCTTTTAAAAAAGAAAAGCAAAATATTCAAATAAATAATACATGTTTCTGTTAATTGGAATTAGAAATGGTTCTAAAATTTTTAGTTATCTACGTATACCCTGTATTTTATTTCCATCTGCTTAATCTAAGTCATTTAGAAAATGAGATATAAAAATTATTCAAATAATCGAGTCAAATTTAATCGAATAGTGGTCCGATTATTATTCTGGCATCTAGATCCTGGCTGGTATTGCGGTATAATTCAGTATCTGTGTATCTGATTTCCTAATTATTTCAGGCATCAACAGATACTCAGCTGTTTTCAATTAATATCTGAGTTAGCCCAATATGCAGATATTTCTCCATTAATCAGATAATGAAAGCACAAGTTATTATGTGACACATATATAGCACATAAGCAATATTCAATATTGAGTTTAATGTTTTTTTCTAGTTCATTTATGTATTGTTTATTTTATCCTTTTTTTCTGTTATTTTATTATTTCTCTGTATTGATGTATTTTTATATCCTACATCTTTTTATTTAACTTATCGAATTATTTAATTTGTGGTTTTCGTAAGCGGAATCATTAATCTGACAGCGGACGGTGAAAAGCACGACATCAAACGTATTCAAAAACATCCAAATATTAGTAAAAGAGAGAAGGAACAATGATATTGTTATGATCACCATAAGTTTAAGCTCAATAAGTGTCTAGAACAAGAAAAATATCATATAAAGAAAACAATCTTGGTTATTTCTATTTTATTCAACTCATGTCACAAATTGTTTGTTTGCGTAGCTGAAAAAACCGATTAAGATAAACGACAAAGTCCAGTTCCTTTAGCAAGTAAAGATTATATATTATATTAACGGCGATAAACGCGGTATCGTAAGTGGATGGGGAAAAACTAAAATAATTGGACCGATCACTCGCCAATACTTAAATGGGTTAGGGTGAACACGTCTTGAGCCAATCGCGCTGCCTGAGTGATCACATCATAAATCCACGCACCAATGAAAATCAGATATATACGTTGGAAAGAGTTGGGAAGGGTGCTTGTCAAGTAAATTACTTTTATACTTACTTTTTGTCTTATGCATGTAATGCATAATGCATCTCGCAAACATTAAGTATGCATATACAGTTTTTACAAAGAAACATTGGTAAATACATCAGCGTTTTTAAAGACAAAATTTTCTAATTATTTCACACTGTTTCATTTACTGCTATAAATTGTCAATTAAAAATTCGTTGTTACACTTTTTCTAGGGTGACGATGGTGGACCTCTCATTGTCAATAATGAGCTCGTTGGAGTTGTCTCTTGGATTTTAGAAATATGTCTGATGTTTATATAAATAATTACAAATATTTTAATTTTTTATCAAAGAATTTCAATTAATATGCTGATGATCTGCGTGTTTAAGACATTATCTAATTTTGTACGTATTAACATTCTCTAATTTTTTAAGTAAAATAACATCCCACAATAATAACGAATAAACTATATTACAGTCCAATGGAATACAATATATAAAAGCCTCTTCATTTAATGAATAGTGAAATAATGAGAATCTAATATTAAAACAGTTTCTGTATAAAATATTTAAAATATGTATTTTATTTCTGAATTTTTTTGCAATGTTATAACATAATATATTCCTTTGCACACATGAGTGAAATATTGAGAATTATCACATTATTAACATCTTTGTAAGAAACATGTAGCTCTAAATAAGAGAGAAGGTGTACTTAACAAACTTTATGTATATTTTTCTCAGCAGTTTTTTATCAACAAATTATTCATCAAGTATTCTTTATCTCTTACAAAACCAGTTGTCTAATATGACTCACTATCGTCTCAATATCCTCACAACTCACACTATAAAAATCGCCTATTATATGGTGCTGCCCAGATCCACAGAACAAAACTCAGCTGTCGTTCCAGTAGACATGTGACAGCCGCGATAATAGCAGTTTCTTAATCTGATAGAATGCCACGCAGGTTGCTGCAACCCTCGCAGCGGTACACTCATTTCCAACGAGATGCCGACGCGCGGGTTGCCGAACAGCTGATAAAATATCAGTCGTCCATCGGGCTGTGTGTTTGCCGATATTTTATCCGTTTAATTGTTTTTCGATAGTCGAGAGTCGGTCCGGCGCTTTTTGCGAATGGGGTGGTCAACGAGACGCGAAGGGGGGGGATGGTGGATTTGGGTTATTCGTTACAATGAAATTGAATCGCGCGTTAACCGTAGCAAGATGGTAAACAGCTTTTATTGGCAGAATAATTTTTTGCCCGCGTTATACCGGAAATTAGCTGTCGCCGCGAAATCTCGTGTCAATGCCTCGTGTAAACGCCGCGACGCGACGTAGATAGACCGATATCGCCGAAAAAGAAAGACGCGAGTCCGCCATTTACGTTGTCCTCGCTCCTTCCGTGATAGTTTATCTTTGTCACGAAAATCCGTTTATACATGTGCGGGTTGGCAGTGACGTGATGCTCCTGCGCGCGCTTATAGGACACTATAAATGCGGGCGATAAAAACGCAAAGCGTACAAAATATTGCTTTTACATCAGAGCAAATATGTTGAAACTTTAACTGTCGACTGGTAACTGGCTTAAAGTAACTAAAAAAAAAAAAGAAAAAATGCTGTTTAATAATTCTCACATTATGTAAAATATTTTATGAATTGACATTGTTGCGGAATAGACGGAATTTAATAAAACTTTGCGGTCTTTAAAAAGTACATCAAACCGTTTCATACGCGAACATATATTGATATTAAAAAGTGGTATTTGCACGGTATTATTGGAATTAAAGAGTTAACACCCATTGATTAAAATTCATTTTCGCGTATAAAACGTGTCCAAATACAAGCGACATACATGCATATAATATTATCCATATTTGTGCAATATCGTATACGTGGTACACTCGAAAGAGGGAGAAAAAAAATAACGATGAGCATTGGATATTCGCCTCCCATGCTGGTTTTTTTCCCCCCCAAGATACGCTTATCAAACGCTATTTCTCTTCTTCGCCAATTTCGGCTTCCGTCGATTCATTCGGCTGCTGCCCCGTTGTCCCCGTTTATTCGATTTCGGAAATTCGCGTGCTGTCTCGTTTTGGCGCGTTTCGCCGGCGCAATCGCGGCATCGGCGGCGAATTGCGCGACAGCTCGCCGACCCGACGGCTCGGCGTTCGTTAATTGTCGTGGCGGCGAAGTTGGAAACAGCGGGTACACGTAGTAGATGGCCGGGGCTTACCTCGCGCGTATCGCGTTTAACTATATGTTGCAATTTTCTCTCTCTCTCTCTCTCTCTCTCTCTTTTTCTCTCTGCCCAATTCACTCTGTTACTCCGGCGCGAAATGTCGCACACGTGCGCCGGGGGCCGGGAAAGAAAAACTGCGGGACAATGCACGAATTCACTGTGCCCTCGAATGCCCGGAAGTCGCTCAATGGCCGCTCGGTGATTGCGATTCCGCGTTTCGACCGCGTCCATTAAAAGTAACGGTATATAGTAATCGCCTGTTTTTTTAAATTTAGTAACGATTACGTATAAATAATTGAAAATGACTTAAAAAAAACTGCTCTCCTTTATGAGCAGTTGTTTTTTCACCATTTAAGAAATTGCTATTTTTAGAACAAATGTAATGCATAGAGCGAGCGTATTGATGAGCGATATAAATGTAGAGAAGAGAGCATTCCCCCTATAAATTTATTTCCTAAACAAAATGCTTGATATAACTCTTTCGTATTACTCGTATAAATTGCTACATTATGTAGCTCGCGGGGAGCGGCAAATTAATGTTTAAATATTTCAGTGCAGCACTGTGTTTGCCGTTTCAATTTAATTTCCCTGAATTTATTTCGCGATATTCCATTAAAATCGCAATTTGCTCCGTGCAATTAGTCCATTAGTGCCATTAAAGAAATTAAGAGTGAGCGGCGGCTACGTTATGAATGTCTCCGCAATTTCGTTAATTTTGTTACAACGCGTTTCGAAGCAGCCGAGTATGATAAATAAAAGATGCTTGCCATGCATGTTTTCGCGTTAATAGTTATTATACGTGTGTGCAAACACCCATTTTTCCGTCTAGTATATTTTCCACGCATAAAATACACGCGACATACAACGTTACGCAGCAGAGAAACCGTTACCATGTGAACCGCGTACCAATTAAAATCAACCGTTTTCGTATCTAATTAAAAAGGCGGTGCGTGTATTCATTAAAAACAAAAATATATAAATATTTCTGTATACAGAGTGTGCCATTTTAAATGCTCCACGCAAATATTTCGAAAAATATGGAAGATACGGAAAAATGTTTTGGACAAAAGTTGCAGAATGTCAAAAAGGGGACAAATTATAAAATTAATTTAAAAAAAATCGATTTTTTTCGAAGATTGGTTTTACTATTATTTTTCCCCCTTGATATCCTACAACTTTTGCCTGAAACGTTTTTCCGTATCTTCCATACGCAGAAAAAAAATAAGTGTCAAATCAACAGTGATATACTCATATATACGCAAGAACGCAAGAATATATAATCTTCTTATAAAAATTTCAATTTATTTCAATTTGTTTCAACTTGTTTTCCTCGATTGAACTAGATAAAACAATTCGTTTAACAATATAAATGACTTCATTCAAGCAAGTTTTCTTCGTTTAACGCAATATAATCTCATTTCAAGATTGTATACATCCAAGTATATCAGTTGATTTGACACTTCTTTTTTTCTGTGTATTTTTCGAGATATTTGTCTGGGGCGTTTAAAATGGCACACCCTGTATATTATGTAAATGCTATGCGCAGAGTTGTGTATAGTAGGTATACACGTTAATCCAGACATAAAAATAATGAAGATTAAATTAAACATGCAAGATACATTACAATACACAGTTAAAATTATTTTTTCGATTTCGAGCAAAAAGAATAATACTTTTGTTGAAAATATTACTCATATGTATATATATTTTTTCTTTTCAATATTTGCTCTTTTTATGTAAAAAATAAATTTTAAACTGTTTTTTTTTAGCTTTGATTTCTCTTCTAGGTAGTAAAAAATTTACATTAATATTCCAGTTTTACTAAAAACTGGAACTACTAAAAATATTAACTACTAACGGAATGGAGACGATATATGAAATTTCCATAACATACAATATTATGGATATAAGTCCTGTTTGTTATGTGTAAAGAGAAATGTATACGCGTTTGTTTGACGAAAATTATTTATCGAACAGGAGGAGCGAAGTACAAAAGTCTAGAAGTGGTTTTTTTATATCATCATTACATTTATTTTGAAACAGTATTCACGTCGATGAATATTTTTACAATATAGTAATCTATATCGCTTTTCCGCTTTTTAATCTTGTCCTTTCGATTCATGCTTAAGTTATTCTCTTATAACATGATACATAAAATCGATTATAAATTTTATGTACAATGCAGTCTAGTCTCTTACCTATATGTATAATGTGCAACATTCCGTATGCGAATCGCGGATATTTGATTATCTAATTCACAAATAGGTATACTTCTCTCGATATTTTTCTGTTTGATCACCTTTCATGTGTGCACAGGAGTGTATTTTTAGATCTTATGATTGAGCCACGTTTGCGTTATGAAAAATCACGGGTGCGGAATCTCTATCGGAAACCGCCAAAACGCGGAGCATCGCGAATGTAAGCTTTTTTTTTATTGAATTGAGTTTCATTAAATATTATACTTTGATTCGACACACACCAGTAGCTCGATGGAAGTAATTCTTCAATTTAAAAAAATTTATTTTTTACTTTGCACTTTGATCACTTTTTATGTAATTACGCCAGCCTCTCTCTCTCTCTCTCTCTCTCTCTCTCTCTCACTCTCTCGCATTCTCCCTCTCCTTCTCTGAATCATTATGTGATTTACAATTTTTGTCCGAAATATATATATGACTCGATTAGCATGTTAACATAAATCATAATGTGAAAAATTATATACAAATTGATAGCACTGCGATATTTTCCCTCTGATTCTGAATGAAAATCCCGAAATGCTTCACAATCTTCAACAGGGGATAGATTCTAATTTATGTTTTCAAAACTACAATGTTATAAAAAATCTATGGGTTCTAAGATAAATCGTATCTTAACATTTTAGTTTCATTATGATATATTTCTTTACTCATGTTACATTATTATGTCGTAATAAATCTACCTCTTAATGATTTACTGCTATGTTCTATATTACGTGCGATCATATCTAGGATCACGCTTTCTCTCTCGTATTTTTTTCTTTCCAGAAAAAGTGGCTTGAATTGGAAGAAATTAATCTGAAAAGTCATTTAAAATTGTTAGCTAGATAATCAAGATTTGATTGAATTAATCAAATGCACAGGAAAACGAATAATTTAAGCATTTGTCCTTCGTAGAATCTGATGGAAATATCGAATCTGGCATTAAAGTCGGAAGACCGCTATATGTAATATTATTAATAAACAAAATAAAAATTTTAAATTTTAGCGGAATTATGTCCTTATGTACAAAAGGTTATTTGATTCATTTGCAAAATTAAATGAATTACTCTATTATTTCCCCAAAAATCTGATTTCTGTTATTTAGAAAGTTACTAATTTCTTATAGATATAACTAAAAATATTAAAGTAAATATTAAATAATATTTTTAAATTATATATAGAATTTGTGTGTGTGACAGGTTCGATGACACTTTCTCAACATTTTAGAGAGTTTAAATAAATTATCATAGCAAAAGGCGATTTTTATTACTCCTGCAAAGGAACCTTTATTTCATTTTTAATTACATTTCGATCTTTCGAATTATATTTTCCGTACTATCATGATACATAACAAACGCTTATTATTGACCTATTTAAATATATTTACGTATTATCTTTTCATATATTCACTTATGTATACACGAGCTTCATAATACATTTTAATATAATTTGTTAATATAATTTGTTATCCGTTTGATTAGCTTTTGATTAATCGACGAATTAATTTTGATGCGTTTTGTTTTTCGAAACAATACTTTGATATTCTCATAGCAAAATTTGAATGAATTAGAAATAAAGTAACATATACATATATGTTTGAAGGACGAACATTACTTTTGACAAATTGCATTTTGATTATCGTACAATAAAGCAAGACACGTATCCTGTTTACAATAAACAAACAGAAACATATCGAGGACAGACCTAAATACTACCATTACTAAAGTGATTAGTTCTGGTTGCCTTTTCATTCTTTATTGGTATAATTCCGTATACTGTGCTCTATAAACACCCTCTCCTGATGTTAGAAACAATTATATTTTAATATAAAAATTTTTTTTCTAAATTTCTTTTATAAAATCAAAATTAATTGATTAGTGATAACGTCTTCAACATAAAGCACACCCGATTATTTATAAAATATCAAAACTAATTAAAACAAGAAGTTTTGTGTAGATATTAATTTAATTGCAATAGCAACTATTTTTTTGTATAAATTAAAAATTCTTCCAAAATAGGCTCTTTATAAAAAGAATAGATTCTTACAAATATGATAATATTAAATAGCTACTCAGAGTGTAAATCCAAGAAAAGATTTTACATTTATAACAATACTCGATTAAAATTTTTCAAACAAAGAATTTGTTTGCACAACTTTGTAACTCTTCAAATAATTTCGTCGCATATTAAAAAACTGCACTTGAGTTACGTATTAAAAGACTACAAACAACGATTTTGATTTCCGTAAATAGTATATCATTATTATATTAACATAGTAAATGTCAATACTGTGAAAATTTGATTTTACCTACAGTTTGATGCAAATCGTTTTTGCGATATTTTTTCACAGTTTTTTTTTTTTTTAATAAAATCACCGCACCACTCTCACTTTAGCAATCAATCCCTTACCAACGCAATTATCTCTCGATAATAGACATTGTGTCGTATCTAGATTTAACAAAAACCGAACGAGTTAAATCTGGGCAAAATCATTTTATGTGTATTAAGTATACAATTATACATAATTCAAGAAATATACACGAAAAATATCTGGCACGCTCGAGATGCTGAAT
The DNA here is from genome assembly GCF_048541705.1 of Temnothorax americanus. Lineage (NCBI taxonomy): Eukaryota > Metazoa > Arthropoda > Insecta > Hymenoptera > Formicidae > Temnothorax > Temnothorax americanus. The sequence goes on along the minus strand of NW_027509678.1, from coordinate 487,963 downwards.
TGCGCCCGAGGCACGAGGTTTAGTTAGAATTTTCGCAAATTTACGATTGTACGTATACCGTACAATTACATTATAACCAATGATACAAGCTATGTACAATATTGCCCAGATCAAACGACGACGAGAAACGATTATCGATCACGTGGCAATTCTCGCACGTGCATTGTACTGTACAAGGTCACGGCAAACCTCACACGTTCCATATTACTCGTTTTATGTACAAGATCCTTAATTATCTGATAATTTATTACGCAACTAATTGATAATCGTTAAATTATAAATCTCGATTTATGTAATAATTATTTCGTAGCCATCGAACGGATCCAGCCATCGATACTCAATTCGAAAGCAGTTTGGCAGTCGTAAACGGATCGTGCCGATCGATCCGACTATATGCCAAGTACACGGCGTCGCGGTTCCTCGATCGACGTTACATTAGGATATATACGAGGCCATTATTGAATTAGTTAAAATACAAATTCTAACAGAGTTCTCGCAACAAAGTCACGAGATGAGCAGTTTCTTTCCGTCACTAGAGAGAGTCCGCGCAGATTCGTTGAGGCACGGTTAACCATGCCGATTTAATTATACAAAAAGCACAAGTGTATAAGAGTGTCCCTTTGGCGAACCGCTCAACCGTATATACTACCGAGGACGTTGAGAATAATTCGGTACGTTTCTTCGGCCGCATTAACACGAATAACACGATTTTTCATACAAAAGAATGAAGAGAGTGTCTGGTGAAAGATTTTCGTGTTAAAAAACGTACGTACGCTAAAGATCGTCCGCCACGTCACTGCATCCTTCACAGAGCTTTTGGTCCACTGCACTTCGGTCCGCGCACTATGATTCTCTTGTCGTCGCTTCCGAGCACTCGACGAACGGATACACGCAGCTTGTGACAGCGAGGCGTGAGCTAAAGCGATCTATCGCGGTCGGCCGGGCGATTTTTTCGAGCGTGCACCGCGCTTCGCGACCGTCGATCGCCGCGTTTTCACTTTGGACATTGTCCCTTTCGACCATTGACACGTTTGACTTCCCTTCTTTTTTTTTTCTCTTTTCAATAATTGCGCGATTCACAACGTGGCTGCTCACCTTAACAGGTTCGCGATTATAAGGGTGATGCTGGCGAGTAAAATTGTCGGAGCCACGCCGCAGCTGCCGCCGTGCTGCATCGCCGCCGGATGTTCACCTGCAACAGAAGTGCGCAAATTGGCTTCAGTTCCTCCGTGCTCGATTCCGTTTTACACATTGATGATCTTGCTCGATAATTCGCGTTAATCTTCATCCAGAAATCTGATACTATTTGGGTTTATGTATATTAAATATGTAAAATTATAGAATATAAATAAATGTATGATATATTTAAAGTGCGTGTAAATATTGAGCACGATTATTAAATATCTTGGATAAAGAACAATGCGAAGAGAACAATCTGAAAATTATTTTAATTATTATATATGTATATTAGATTCTCTCTCTCTCTCTCTCTCTCTCTCTCTCTCTCTCTCTCTCTCTCTCTCTCTCTCTCTCTCTCTCTCTCTCAAAATAACGTATTTTTCGTTGTTTAAGCGCAACGTTAAAATAATTCTTCTCTAATTAAATCTTTTTAAATTTTCAAACATTTACAGATGATATATTATTGTACTGCCATGTAGTATATAAAAGCGTAAATACCGATATTTTCTAAAATATTAGAGTTGCTTATTAAATATTACAAAAATAAAATAAATTATTGTATAAGAATTATACCTTTCAATCATATATTAAGTGCATATCATTGATCTTTACATATAAATGCTAAAATAAAAAGAAACAATCACTTTGGAAAGGTAATAGAATCAAACATTAATTTCTAATATACAATATTTTCATCGTTTTGCGATTAGTAAAATTAATTAAATCATTATACAATTTGATAATTTTTAGGAACAATATATGTATAGAAAATTGTTCGCGGAAGCTAAAGCAAATATCGTTCTATATAGTTAATTCTATAAACCACGTCACAGTCTCTTCGCGTTGAATATTATCTCGAGTAGCTACATAACGCAGGAATTTAATTGTGCAGCCCTAATTAGATTCACAATGTAGGTTAATCGTTCGTATAACGCGTTAAACGCCAAGCATGAACTTTCCAGCCTAACAGACAATCTCTCTCTCCAGTAACGAGAGCCTATAATATGTATAGAGGAAATAATCGGTAAAATAAAATGTGTATTGTAGTAAACTTGTATTTTTATTCTAAAATTCAACACATTATGTTGAACGATTACCAACAACACACAATAACAAACAATATGTATTGTAATAAAATTTTAGAAGAACTAATACTTTCAATTTATAAAATAAATATTTTTAATATTCATATAAATTGAACTTATATAAAATCCTAAAAATTATCAAAAAAAAATCAAGTATTATAACATACAATAATAAAAAAATATAACATTAATCTAAAGTAAAGAAGAGAAATATTTTATATGTATATTTTTTCAGTGCATTGATGATAATTCAATCATATTAGTTACGTAAACTGTTGAAAAATTTCTGAAAAATATAATAACACTGACTCTCTAATGTATTCTTTATAAACTTCGTGTTGGCCCGAACAATTTTTAAATACAAATCAAAATGTACAAATTTATATACGAATCATTTTTCTATACTTCCCAGCAATATTATCATTTATGTCATCTTTCGCAAAGTCTCACGCGATATACGTTCACAATGGATTTTCAAGATCAACGGTGCACATTTCACATATGTTACTATAAAGTTTCACGTCACGACAGAAAGGAATAACGGTTAATGTACAAAAGGCGCGCTACGAAAGAGTAAAACGCGTGTCGCGATACGAACCGCAAGTTGAAATATCGTTTCGTTTGGCAATAACAGTATAGCTACGCGGCTCGCGCCACGTTCGAACGGCAAACAACAATTTCGCGTTCTATGACGACGGCGCGGTGCGCGCGGCGGTATCGCCGCGTTGCGTGTATAACATTCGGCGGTAATAAAGATAATCACGCGGGTCCGGCGGTATATATATATGACATAACGGCGATTCCGCGACGCGGTAACCGGTCCCTTCGGCGAGCCTCGCAATTTACGAGCAAATTGAAAATCTCATCGGACGGAGTTTACCGTTACGCCGCGTTTACCTGGCCTGTTAACGAAAAATGACACCGGCCCGACACTCAAAATGAGGGGGGAAGGGGGCGCGCGAGCACGGCCGACGTGCGTAATTGCGTTAATGCGCGCGGATAGTACGTGCCAAAACGGATGGCTCCCGGGTCGCGTACGGGGGTTTATCGAGAAATAATTGAAATTTGCGGTCAATTTTGCAGAGTAATCAGCTGTGTTTGAAATAACGTCGATGGCCAATGCGCCGACCGCGCGGCACAACCGGGTGCGCCCTATAAATTAATTATGCAGACGAACTGTGCCGCATTAATTTTCATCCGGCACCGGAAGCGGCCGCCGCGCCGCGCCGGCCGCTCTGCGCGAGCGGAGCGCGCGCGTTCCGTCGGGCGTTTCCAGACGCGGAAAGTGGGCGCGCGATCGATGTCTCGATGGTTCGAAGGGAGGAAAGCGCACCGCGACGGGCGTGCGGACGGGGGAGGCGGCCGGGCGAGGGGAGCGGACAGCGCCAGGCTGCCGTGCTGGAAACCGTGGAAACCGTCGAAGAAAGCTTGTTAAGTTCTGCAATTCGATTGCCGTGTAAACGCGAGGCGTACGCGCCGCGAGCGGTCCGTGTTGCCTAGTTGCCAGAGAGGGTTTTGTTGATTTTTGTAGCTCCCCGTGCGTCGTGGGGTGCTATGAATTCGAAAACATTAATTTAATCAGGGATTGAAGAGAGTGAGGCCAGTGGTATTGTAAATTTATTGCGTTGTCGGCCAGCGCGACGCGCATGCAGCAGCATCGGTGTTGAAATGAAGCAAAACGAAAGTTGCGGAATATCGATGCGGGCTTTTTTTTCACCGAATATTAAGTAGGTTATATCATACGAATATAAATTGATGATGATGTATATAATATTCCGAATATAATAGACTACATAATTCACTGAAACATTGCAATTTTTACATCGTCAATTTTTACATCGTGCGTAATCATAATCATTTCGGTATAATCGTTATATAAATCTATATTATGAAATACTCTACTTTTTCAGAATTTTTCAATATTTAATTTTAAATATTCTGGCAGCTAAGATAAAATTTTGTGCGGATAAAGTTTAGTTGAAATTTTTACCGAAGGATAAAACCTTTTTGTGTTTTATATTAAATTTTAAAATTACAAAACGGATAGTTTTGTTTAAAAAAAATCAACTTTAAATTATATTAAAAATCTTATTTATAAATAAACTTGGGTATTAATTTAAGATTACTTCGCATATTTATCTCATTTTTATTGAAAAATCTCAATTTTTATTAAATCTATTTATTAACATTTATAAATCTCGACTATAGAAAAGAAAGCGCGAAAGAGAGAGATGTTGATTTCGAACAACTGCAGCTGCAGCGTTCGAGTTTCGCGAGACGCGTGCCGGGGCTGCACGCTCGCGCGATGATTGACAGGTTGGATTGGTGAACTTGCCGAACAAGATATTACATGTGTTATCGCGAGCGCTGCCGGCTGACAATAGATCAAAAGCGAGTGTATGCGTGCTGCGCGCCGAGAACTTGCCGCGACTCCAATATACGAGCCTGTCAAACTTTATGACGGGGGATTTCGATACTTGATGAATGAACGCATGCCGTCCCTTTCGAATGTCACACTTCAGGAGCCCGCTGGCTTCCTGTCGCCGAACTTGCGTTCGTTGTGAATATGCGAGCGTTTATTGATGTGAAATTTGTCGGTCGCGCGCGAACACAATTCCGCTGGAAAAATGTTGCCGTCCCCGAAAAACTTCCTCTATTGAAGAAATTTCCCTCGAAAGAGACGCGCAATAATGAAAAGGATGATATTATAAATTTCTAAATTCCGTTTCTACAAAAAAAGCCAAGGATGTATACCAAACTCAATTTCCACAGAACTGTCTGGCAATAATAAAACGCTTGAGATATAAAAAAAAATTAAAATATTTACATGTATATAATATTCAACCAAACGTATGAAGAGAATTAAAATGTTAACCAATTCATATCCGTAAATGTGATCGATACATAACTGTTATTTAATATTCCATTCCATTCAAGAGAGAAACAACAGTGTTGAAAAACACGCTGTGAAAATAAAAATGATATATGAGGTGAATTTGATATAAATTCTTCAACTTTTAATTTCTTCATGATAAAGTTTTGTATTTTTATATACATCAGTTTTCAATATTGTTATTTACGTGAAAGTGAAATCGAAACGTTGGATTCAATGAAATACACAAATAATGTGTAACTGCATTCGATTGAGTAAATTTGTTTAAAATTAGAAAAGAAGGGGGAAGAGAGAGAGAGAGAGAGAGAGAGAGAGAGAGAGAGAGAGAGAGAGAGAGAGAGAGAGAGAGAGAGAAAGCGGGAATTTTTCTTCCGAAACGAATACCGTGCAAATCCGGTTGCGCTCTAATAGAAAACAATGCGATTAACCGTGAACTCTGATCAAATCGTGTGATGTGGTGGACATGAAAATGCGGTATTACAAGAATGCCGACATAGAAATGTTTATACGCCGGTGTTTGGAAATTTTTTCGCATGCAACGGTTCTTAAATGTGCATGTGCACGCGACGTTTATCGAAGGGTATGCACATGACGCAGCAGCCTCGACTCAACTCGTGCGCGTGCTTCCTTCACGTAAAGAAGAAAAGAAAGCAAGTAGACGAAGAAGAGGAAAAATCCGACTATACCGAGTCGATTGTATATCGAATTACGTGGCGCAAGAAGGCATGAGAAACACACCGCGTAATTCATGCGAACAAATAAAAAAAGTTATTAGTTCTATTCTCAATTTTACCCGACAATAACTTCGCAATTCTGCGGCAATAAAGAAGATATTGCCGGTCTGTTCAATAATATTAAGGTAATACGCCGGATAAAATATTGCAGTTTGGTATTCTCGTTATTCGGTTAGTTCATAAGCGAATTACATTGTAACGTGGAACGCGTAAATTGTTGAGTAAACCCGCCTCTGACTTTGTTTATCGAGTGCAAGTCTGGTTTGCATGCGGCATGTCGTGTTTGCTGAATAGAAATTAATTGATCTTTAAAGCAATAAACTTCCAATTTAAACGTCCCGCAGTTTCTCGTGCAAGTTTCGTAATATCGTTTTGTCGCTCTTATCTCTTCAGTGTAGGCCACGTGAAAATTTGAAACGTAATAGGGCGCGGCGTGAGGTGTCAATTGCACCACATATTCATATGTTATAAATATTATAATAACCAATATTTTTTGTTTTCTGTTTAATATTATTCAGTGTTGCACATATCGTAAAGTATATTAACAGGTTGAAACTTTAATTTTATAGTATTTTTTTTCAATAATAATCGGTTCTGAACTCATACAAATAGTGTATTTAAATAATATATACTTATATATAAAAGGCCAGTCGGGCCGAATTAAATCGTCTCTGTGTTGATAAAATACGTCGAAACATTATTACATTCGTCACATTTGCAATAATAAAAATTCGTCACGTAATCATAACGCGTTTGCATTAGTTGAAAATTTCGCAAATTATCGCGTCATGCGGGGCCGGCTTGGTAGATAATGGCTCGTAATATATGGAGGTGTTCCCAGCGCTACCGCTGGGTTATCTGAAAATTTCAACTGTGCGGATATTCAGACGTTTCTATCGCGATATGTCATTAAGGCAGCTCGCCGAGTATCCGAATATCCGGGATGCCGCGGGGGACGACCGACGTCGCGAGAGGCAAGAGGGATGATGGGCCACCGGATAAGTCCTCGCGCGTCGTAAAAGAAAAGAAAGAAAGAAAAAAAGAAATTCGCTTACCATTCAGCACGTGGACCATTACGCTCGCTGGATTCGCGTTGCTGGGGATGCAGGTATAATTTCCGCTGTCGGTCAATCTGGCCTGTGTCACCAGTAGTCTGCTTGTCGTCCCGGTATCCGTTTTCTCCGTCTCCAGGGAAACCCCGCCCCTGCGGTGTACACTGAATTATCGCAGATACTTTGGCGCCGTTCTCGTCACACACATTGCTACTTTGTCATTAATTCTCTCTGCAGGCAGGCGCGCGGCTTACAGAAAACATCGGCAAAAAGCGCGATCGTGTATATGATGCATAAACGATAACGCGGACTCTTGTTCGCGTAACGCATATTGTCAAACATTTGCTGGCAATTGTGCACGAATAAATCGAAACAAAAAGTTTATTTGTATATCAGATGTTTTCCTATAAAACTGATGTGCGCGACGACATCTGATGACACATATTTCGCTCTGCAGAGAGAAAAAGAAGAATCTAAACTACTTGAACATCTTTTCGCGTAAAGCGTTCTCTGAACTAATCCCGGACAAAATTGCTGGATCAAGGGTCGTTTGCTTTTTCGACTCTTGATGATCCTTCCCGGAGTTGACGGGGCTGACGAAAAGATTAAAGGCGGGGTACTCCAATGTCTTCCGCTCGATCGGCGATACCGCAAAGTAACGCCCCTAAAAAAACTTGGCCGAAGCCTCCCTCCTCGTTTGCCGAGACGGAGGCGACTTGTGAAACATTGTTAGGATCTCCCGTCTCGGTTATGCGATCCGCAATCGATAATGGAAACGTGTGTACGTACTAGCGCGTGTATGTGAGAGAAAGAAAGAAAGAAAGGGAGAGAGAGAGCGATTCTTACGATTTGTACCTGGGACTGTCGAAATCCACTACGGCCCCTCCGTGATGCCAGGAAACGCTACTGGGCGGTGTACTTCGCACATTCACTTCGCACGTGAGACTTATCGTGCTACCTTTCTTCACGTAGACGTCTTCCGGTCCCAGGATCGTCGCCTGAGCAGCTGTAACACACGTTAGAAACCGTACGTTTTTTAAATATTCCGCATCCGTATATCCATCTGTGCTAGATAACGGGCTTTGATCGATCTGGAAACATCAAATCGTGCCCTTTATTGATATCAAATTCATTTGCTTGCATTATCTAAAATTTTACAGGAGCGAGATATCTTTCTGCTTGTTTCACTCGGCACTCGTGTGAAATTTCAAACAATTAAATATCTATATAACGATCTCTTATAGCTTAATATGCTTAAGGTTATTATCATTAACAGGGTAGCTGTATTTTTTTTATTAATAGAATTATTAAAATTCTCTTTCTATTCCTTGTATTTATATTTCTACATGAAAGATATTGTTACTTTTTATGTGTGTGTTTGTGGTAAAATCTCTAAAAATTATATTATAAAGGAAGGAATTTATGCGTTATATAAATTATATTTGTCATTTATAATAATAAATACGTGTTTGTAATATAGCTTAATTAATTAATATGTTTTAGTGTCATATATATACGTATACATCATAACGAAAAGAAAATGACTTGATTTGATATTCGACTACAGCATATTACTTCAGTTAGATGAAATTTTCCTTTAGTTATTAGTTAGTTATTAGTTAATATTATTTGTTTAATATTATCGATTCCGTCTCTCTCTCTCTCTCCAAAGTTTATAATTTATGCACATTACGAGTTAAAAAATATTGCCAATTAAATAAACCAATATTTAAGCAATTTTCTCATATTGAACTTCTTGTTTAGAAACTTTTAATTACAATCGATGATTTTAAACTTAATTATTTTAATAATTAGTTTATTATTTCGATCTTACGGTATAATTTATAAACGAAAATAAGAGTTTTGTTTGTGACTTTTATGCAATAGTAAATTTAAAAAGAGATAGATTAATTTTTAAAAGTAATTATATATAGATATGTTTGAAATTAACAAGATAATAATCTATATATATAAGACATATAAAGAGAGAAGTGCATAAAAATAGTAAAATATATTAGAATTCGTCATTATCAACAAAATTTCCGCATGATAAGGGAAAACTTATTTCAATTACATTAACATTGCAGTTCATTACATTGGGTACTTACTTATTCTTCAAATCATTGCTGCAGTTATCTTAAAAAAGTTATATAGAATACACATAAAAACATGCAAACAGAACCATGCAAAATCACGAAAGGCCAACCTGAAGATAATCAAACGGTTTCCAAAGCTTGTACAAAAGTCGATAAACTGTCGCTAACAGTCAAAATCTACAATCTAAATGAGTCGAGGCCGAGTATGAATATTGCGTGGAATATATTTTCATTACGCTCGCATTGGGTTCCCTCTATTTCAAAACAAGGTTCTTGCGCGCGGTTCCACCGAACACATTTGACGCGTGGTATATTTACGACTCGCAATATTAGGGCGGAAAATTAGCACGCGTTAGCGTCAGCTGTATCTGCGTAAAAAAAAAAGAGAGGAGAATATTTGCCCGACAGTCCCGAGCGTAACGGCGTCTATAAATGAAGAGTGCTGTCCGTGTTTTCACCTTCCTCATGCAACGACCTCCAATTCATTGGCGAGCGAAACCCATCCGGGCGGCTTGGCCATAAATAAAAAAAAAGCAAAAAAAAAAACGTTTATGCACAAATCATTACGGCATGTAACTAAATTGCAAATAATACTTCTAGCAGCTAATAGCAAATTCAATAGCTTGGAAAAGGAGTCTGCTCTTTGCGTGAATCTAACCTGAGTTGAACGTCCGGTGAATGGCGTTTGGTGTAGTGATGGCAGGGACAGGGGCACTTTCTGGAATGGGAGGACAGAAAAGATATCGAGTTAATCGATTTCGTCAAGATCTATTGTTTCGGGGGGGTTGGGAATTGAACTAATGTTGAAAGCACTATCAGTATATGTAGGCCACGCCTGCGAAACACGGAGTATAAAGAATATTATTCCTCTATTTCCTTTTTATCGTCCGTTTTTATGTATGTTAGTCGAGATTTATGGAGATTCCCTAGTCCGACATTTTAAAAATGTTTGACCTAATATAATTGAGTTTAAAGCGTTGAAAACGATTTCAATAAATTTCTATTGACAATCTCTCGAATTCAAATTATTAAAATCAGATTAATTGATGGGTAATTAAAATATTATCATCTTTTTATTAAACATCTTTTGAATGCTTTTATATCGAGTAAATATTAATATTTATACAATAAATCTTGTAATTTATCCTGTATTTTATCTTTTTCCCGGATAACGCGCCGAAATGAACCCTTTTGTTAGAGAAATTTTAATTGACGAGATATTTTATTAATATCTGTATTAAGCGATCGTATATAAACATACATACATATATAGGTGCTTTACGTATTGAAAGACGAAATCGACACTGTGCGCTGGTAATTAAAGTAACTGCAATGTTATATGCGATTACTCGGTCAGAGAAATAGATGCAACAAAACTGATCGGTACTTTAGGATATTCCTCACGTGACAGACATGCAAGCGGAAGCGTTAATGACTTTGGTCATGCTGGTGCGTATTCGAGTTATCCAGCAGTGTCATTCCTGATCAATCAGGTGATAGACACTTACGAAAAGCGTTCAGATATTCTTTCACCTATCGTAAATTACGTAATAATTTACAACGGCTTAAAGTTATTACGGGATCTAATTTAACCCTTTCACAGTTTTTCGCTTATGTTTTAACTGAAATAATTAAAAGCTAACTCGGAAATTATAATAATTTAATACATTGCAATAAATTGTAATGAAATATCTATTTCGATTTATAAAGTATATATAATGTAATATATTATATGCATGTGTACTGACAATAAGTAACGTTGCAACAAAAATTTAAAAATCTATTTTTATTGTATTAATATTATTTCCGTTCTCTTTTCTCTCTCTTTGTTTGTGATAAAACTTGTTCGAAAAGTGTGCATTTGTTTTCGAATTGAGCGATCCATGAAAGGGTTATCTGGCAAATTTCTAGAAACTTAACGATCTTGATTTTACCTTCGACTTTCAACATGAAGGCTAAATTCATTTTGGGCTCGGTGTTAACCTGGCATTCATAAACCCCGGCGTCCCGTGGTTGGACATACTCGATCCTCAGCGTCCATTCGTCGGATGATTCAGGGTGCTTAACGGAAAATCTTGCGTCCCCCGTATAAGCGAGGGTCGATGACGTCAGGATATGCAAATCCCTCTTACGTATCCAGGAGATCTACAAGCAAAGTGAATGCTCGATTAGACTTCATCCGCCCGAGCTCCGACCATCGATTTGCCGATCTGAATAATGGATACGATTATCACCGGCTGCACACCCATTTTCTTAGAAAAATATTGTCGTATACCATAGTTGCAGTAAATTGTACTTAATATCGAAGAGAGGCTTTAAATAAGTTGTGTCCTTCAAGAGAATTTTTTAGCTCTTTATATTTCGAAATTCTATACGATTTTCCTCTCCTTTTAGATAATCCAGTTTTAATCGAAGCTATATATATATTGTTCTATTATATCAAATATTTTCGGGAGGTATGTTTTGGAAACTAAACAGAGTGACAGGAGAAGAGCGATCGCGGATCCAGTCGACCTCAATTCATCAGATGACGGCAATTAGTCAGTAGCACGATTAATCGACTCTCAGTTAATCGGTACCCGCAACTATCCATTTATTTGATCAATTATGTCGTCCGTCATTAACCCGCGATACCACTGTCCGATTTGCTTTAAAAAGCCGACGTTCATTTCCGGCTAGTTTAGCTGTCAATCCGTAGGAAATATTACAAATTTAACAATAACTTTCCGTGGCCGCATAGGCGTGTAATGCGTCGACGATCGGTACGGGACCCGCCCATTGGCGCGCTTCCCGCACAAACACGCATAATGTGTAACGTTTCGTCCACGCAAACGTTAAATATTGTCACTCCGTGTCGCATATAAATATTCCGTTCTATCGATTTCATCGTCAATTGTTGATCGATCAAGCCACGCGTTGCCTGTGATAATAACTGAATTACCACACCGTTACATCAAAATTGCAGTGCAATCTGAAATTTGTCGCAGCCTGGTGCATACATGCCCGGCGTGTACGGCATTACAAATGAGGTATTACATTTTCGTGGTTTACAACATCGCCTATTAAGCGCGATAATAAACGGTTTCCGCGGTTTAACCTTTCGGATTTTGTGGATTATTACGTCATAACGTGGCAATATCAAAATATATAAATAGTATATATTTCAGAAATTTTGCTGGGAATTAAATTGCTCTATTAGCAGTACTCTAATTTTATAATAAAATCTTATACCTTCTATTTTCTTTCACTTAGAAATAAAATATGATTTTTTTCAGAATTCAATAACTATTCTACTCATTTCTCCTGCATCACAGATAGAAAATGTATTATCACGTAAATTGCTGATTTCAATCTTTATTTCGTTCAATCGTAAATTATACGATGCCGCCCTCTTAAAGACACGCACATATATGAGTCCAATATAAAATAGGGGCTCCCTCAACTCGAGAGAAATTGTGTCAGACGATCGCGCGCGGCGAGTCATTCTATCGAATTGCTCGAATACCTTCGAAGCATGCTTCGGGCTGACGCAACATCGATATTGTTTAATCGATAATAATGGCACACGTATGTATAACGGCCAAATTGGAAAAACGCATTAGATTTCCCCGGACCCACGAGGGTAGTATTTGAGACGGCCGTTAAAGGTTGTCTCCCCGAGCCACCCCAACAATTATAGAAGTACGTGCCTCCGACCAGCACATCCACAAGGCATCCTTGACGTTTCTCCCAAACCTCGCTATCGGACTTCTAACCCTAGCAATGGCGGATCGTTAAACGTATGTTCTTTCCGGATAGACGACGCTCTCATCCCTTTCATTAATTATTCCCCATCGCGTCCTTCTGGAAGTCACCTCGGTTTTAGAATGACATGATCCTTCCGCGCGGGAAAGCCAGAAATTGGATAGACAAAGTTGATAAAGGTCGATCTTCTGATCCAACGCGCTATATATGACAACTGAGAACTTATCCCATTTTCTATTATCGTTTTCAAGCTCTTAAATTTCTCACTTGGGAAAAGAAGAAAAGATATTTCACAATTTTACACCCATCGCGCGTAACAATTTTTTACAAAACATTCTGATACGCATATATGAAGTACAAAAATATCACATGTGTTATTTCTTGCTGTATATATTAATATGTGTATATAACGCACATTTCAATAATATCACACACACATTTTAGTTGGAATAAAAATTATACATACATTTATGTAATATGTTCCGAAAGAGTGTCCTCAGGTAACATTTTATTTCATTAATTACTTCTTTTTATAATCGCAGTAGATTTTATTATAATTTATATAAAATTAGATAGTAATGTCGGTAGATCTATCAATATTGTAATATGTTGCTTCTTATTATAATTTTATATAAATTATAATAAAATCTACTGCGATTATAAAAAGAAGTAATTAATGAAATAAAGTCCCTTAAAAAACATTAGAAGTTATAAAATGCATTTTCTGTAATTTTCAATCAATATATAAACAATATTAAATTCGAATATTTCCAAGTTTAAAAATGTTGCTGCGAAAATTATCTGAAATCGACAGTAAACCCAAGAGATTGTAATTTTTAAGAGCCAGAGAAAACAAGAAATAGAGGGCTTTTAAGCATGAATTAGAAATACGCTCGCGTATCTCTACACGTCTCTTTTATCGTTCATACCTCTTTCTCTCTTTCTCCTCTCCCTCCTTCTGTGGTTATCGTTTAGCGCCTTTTATATCTAGACGGAGTGCACCTCCGTCGGGGAAAATTAAATATCCTCCAGCTTCTACGTTCGGCCCCTCGGGGTCAGAATCCTTCCTATATAACTTAGCCACGAAAATCTTATAGTTCCGAACTCTCGACTCGCAACCAAGATTACGAGAGCAGGAATATTACGTGCTCGACATGTTATCGTGTCATTTTATTGCGGCGGTAATGTGATAAATAAATGGGTTTTACATTTAGCGCTTTGAATTACTCACGACTGTACTGCTAACGATGCTTACTCGTAATTAAATATGAGATATTCGTCCCTTCTAATAGTAATAATAAGTAAAAACTGGCCGCAGCGTGTAAATATAAGAAACACGTTTACAACGCGAATTGTTGACAGAAACTCTATTATTGCTTCCTCATAAAGGAAGCTTTGTTTTCGTAAAAAAAAATTTTTTTTAGTTGCTTTTGCCAATGTGTTCAGAATGTTCTAAAACGTCAAAAAAATCGCTATTTTAAAAAATGTCGGTATGTGTGTACGTATGTGTGTATGTGTGTGTGTGTATGCCTGTGCCAAATTTACCGAAATTTCTATAACTCCAGAACTGATCAACCAAATCTTAACGAATTGTATATGAAAAAGGGGTAGAATTTTCCGGGGAGTACTATAGAGTGTATAGTTTTTCGTTATCTATTTTCTGGAAACCAATTTTTTTAATTCTTTTACTCAAGAATTAGAAAAATAAAAAAACGGTTTCCAGAAAATCGGTAACAAAAAATTATACACTCTATAGTACTCCCCGGAAAATTCTACCCCTATTTCATATTTGATTCGTTAAAATTTGGTTAATTAGTTCTGGAGTTATAAAAATTTCGGTAAATTTGGCACATACACACATTAGAGTTGAGAGACCTGTATATGTAAGACCGCGGATCTTAAGACATCACTTCCTCTATGAGGAAGCCAAGTGAAAATTTCTAATTTGCACTATTTTTTTTATTTTCCTCTACACTCTGTCTTTCTCGTTATTAGAAAGACAAAAGGAAGGAAGTATTTTATTCGAGAATAAAAATTTGCACTTGATGTAAGACAATAATATTCTTAAAGTTTTTATTTTAATAAAAAGATATATGTATAATTAATATTAATATTAGTTAATATATATATTTAAACAATTTTTAATTTAAATTTAGAAACAATTTTTTTTAGACTCAAGTTTACATTACATATATATCATTTTACAATTGATTATCCATATATATGTATCTTTCAAATATAACTTGAAGACAGGAATCTCCCCTACAATTACGTAGCTTTTAAGCGTCTTATCGTTGAAGTCAAACTACACAAAATTGAGCTAAAATTTTCACGACACATCGCTAAGAACAATCGACGCAATCTGCAGCGAGATAACCAAATTCGTCCCGCAATTTCCAAGCGCAAGAACATCTCGCTCTTCCTACCGTATAGTCAAGAGAAATTACGCGGCAAGAAAGGACGGCGCTCGGCAATGTTGCGCCAGCTTAGAAATCAGCGCGTACGAATATAGCGAAAGGAACGAGACAGGGCAGCATCTCTCTCTCCTTCTCCCTCTCCCTCTTCCCCCTCTCTCTCTCTCTCTCTCTCTCGCGTGCTCCTCCTCTAGACTTTTTGCTTGTTTCCCTTACATCCTACAGGAATATCCGGTGAGAGAAAAAGGGAGAGTGCAAGCTTACGACGAGCTAGGCGGTACATAAAACATCTCCAAGCGCAATTTGCCAGGCGGTAAGCAGCGTAAGCGAGCTTTCAGTGGCTTTGACCTTTCGTCGCTGTCACGAAGAGATCCGCCATTTTCTGCTTAGGTCAACCCGAAAGCGCTCTGGAAAGCGCGTCTCTTTGTACACGGCAATATGACCGCGCGCGCCGCCCGCGCCGCCGCCGTTCAGCGATCCTGATTTCCCTTTAATTCGCGACCGGGTAGAAGGAGGCGACGGATTGTACGCGCATGTAACTACTGAAACCGGATGCAATTTAGCGCAAGGTGGAACGGATTCAAAGCGTAGCGAGTAGCCGGTCAATCTTATATATTTTTTTAAGGTATTTCTTATTTGCTGCTATCCTCGTTTTATGTAACGTTCTCGGATTGATGTGCGCGGCATTTATTTGTCGATAATGAAATAAATGACTGGAGCTCGCTGAAGACGATATTCAAGATGTGGAACATAATAACTTGTTTCTCAAATTCTATTTTATTATTATGTAAAAATGTTTTCATATCTGTGCTGTTATGTACTTTTTTGTTTTTTCCTTTTACAATTAGTATAAATGATGATGTTCTTCCCTGCCTCAAAAAATCAGAAACTACGAGATCATTACGAATATTTCTCATGTCAGACATTCACTGTAAAATCTGACGATGTGAAAGATTTCCAGCGCAGACATCAGGCGATGATTCGTCACAGATGCGAATGTATCGCGCGTGTACGACACATGGAGATAAATTCTATTTGCGGAGAGTCTCAATATACAAGTATAGTCGCACTTTTGCACAAGTTGGTCGACGTGCTGTGTTACGGCTCGACTCTTCGCTTTCTTTTTCCCGTTTTCACGAGTTTTCGTGAGATCTCGAGAGGCAGTCAGGCATGTCGATCAATTTGGCAGAGACAGTTTGTATCCGGTCGGTTTTGTCTCGGGCGCGAACTAACAGACGCACGACAATATCGACTGACACAAGTGAAATAAAAGAGGGGAAAGCGAGAGAAAAAAAAGGGAAGGACTCTGACATAATCCATTTACGTCAATTTTTAATGGCGACACTGACACTTTCGTTATATACTTTTATATCCATGTCGGGAAAAATATTCAGAGGTCTCGCAATTTAAATTTAATGACGTAAAATGTTAGACACATATACTCATTCTAATATATATAGTAGCAGTTAGTTCTTCGTAATATTAAACTTTCATCTAGTATTATTCTAAACAAACTATTAAATAAAAACATATAAAGTAGATTTTAAACTGTTCAAGAAAATGTATATTTAAGAAATTGCGAAATGTCGACGAATCCATTACGTTAATAATAATAATACCGTGCAAATTTTGTAATAACTGTCTTCAAGTGATATTAACAATTGCTATTAACGTATTGTAGACAAATCGTTTCTCATCTCCCATCTTTGTTACTCAAACGGAAGCTGCAAACGCGTATCATCTGCGCGCAAATGCAGCGAGATGAGGCACGTCACGCGAGGCACCCGCCACCCGCCGCTATCTATCCGACCAAGACTTCAGCGGTGTTCGGGCCACATTGATCATCGCCGTGACGCACTCGCGAAATTGTCAGACAGCCCGTAACGCAGGGCGAATCGACGTTTTCGCGGGCGCAGCAACATTTCGGCCGGCAGACACGCCGCGCCGCACCGCGCCGCGCGATTATTTTATCGCGCGGTAGTCGGTACACCGAGCGATAGAAATTGGAGGTACCAATTAGCAGGTGGTATCAATTTAATGGCCGCACGGCATCGTTCGTCATCGCTGTTAGCGCGGCGAAACGTGTTCGACACGGGCGCGCTAGGCATTGATTATATCGTCGCCGTCGTTACCGTCGTCATTACTTGAATACCCTATCGGCCGCTACCCACCCCCAACCGCTCCCCCCCCTCCATTTTCCCTTGGTCCGCGCTCTTTCCCAATTCTACCGTGTGGTAGCTGCATCCTCCTCTCTCCAGGCGAGGAAAGCTCGTCCGAAATAATAAATTAAATCGAAATTCACGTGCACAAACAAATTGACGCTTTATTAGGACATGTTGTTTGCGTAATGTTTTGTAACTAATTTTGTCGGGAATTTCAATGTTGAATTTCCCGGGGAAATCTGCATGTTGGGCAAACAAGGCTGCATCATCGACGACACGTTGATTTTGGAAAATGGAGTTTGTAATTGACACTTTGTAAACGCCTGACCGATAGCCTGATAGACAATTTCAGTCACGTCATTATTTTGGTATGGAAGTTAAGATGAAGTATGCTGAAGGTATTAAAACTGTCTAAAGTTTTACACATAAAAGATGTATATTGAGATGCTCAAAAATTTAATTTCGTAAAATTAGAATCGCAAATAAACGCGATAAACTTTGCGTAGCGAAGATTCCGAATCAAGAAGCGTCATTCAAGCGAGCTGTCGAAGCAAGGCAAGACTATAATGTCGGGCGATCGAACGAATTTCCGTTGCCTCGGCGGAAGACACTTAGGCGTGGCACGAATCCAAATTCTCACGGAATCTCTCTAAAAAGGGACAGAGGACGATCGGCGCCGGAACAAACGGGTGCGCCTTTCCTTTAACGAAGTGGCTCCGGGCGAGTTGTTAGCTGCTATCTATCGCACCGTTCGATTACCGAAACCGAATTAAGAAGCGTAGGATAGGCGCGAATGAGAAATAGAAGAAAACTCAAACGAAGGGGGTTGAGTTTGGATTAGATGTGAAAAAAGAAGCGAAGCAGCTTTCTTGAAAGAAGATGTACGAGAAGTTGTGGCTGGGGGTGGAGCAGGGGGGGGGGAGAAGAGCGGTTTCGGTAAAGTGTAAAGAAGAGAACGGGAGGGAGGATTTAACGAAGCTGTTTGAGGAAGTGAGGTTGTTGAGATAGGTTCGATTAGATGTTCGTAATAGGACTCGAGCAACAGAACACGGGAGATAAGAACAAATTGAATTAGCGAAGAAAGCAAAGAGGACGATAGCCGTTTTGAAGGAAACGAAATTATGTTTGGATATTCAGAAATAAGTTAAGCCAAAGAATATTTTAAAAAAGATGAAGAGATCAAAGAAATATGAAAATAATGAAAGGAAATAATTGAACAATTTCTCGATAAGAGAGATGTTTTGATATAAATTGTAATACAAATTTTACAAGATAAAAAATTATCTATTACAAATAAAAAATAAATATATATATATTTTTTATAATAAATATATATATTTTTTGCAAAATAGTGTTTGGAGTTGTTTTCTAAATCGTTCTATTCTCTCACTACAACTTGAGCGAAAGCTCCTAATAGTATGTGAAGATAATGGTATTATAAAATAGAAGATTATGTGATATTATAGTCTGTAGGTATTACGTATAAAAACTAAAAAAATTAATTATATTTAACTTTATACTTTATAATTGTTGTATATTTAGTGTTTTATTAATCCTTCAAGACAGTCTAAAAATAATTTATTATTCACACACACACACACACACACACACGCGCGCGCGCGCGCGCGCGCGACCGTGTTTTAATATATAATATATAATATATTTTACAAGTATATATATATTCAGAAACTAAACTGAAATTACATTTATATAAGACGACAAAGGTGGAAAAACGAGAAGGAGGTTGCGAAGTATCTGGGAAACGGTTTGGTCTAGGTTAGATCCAAGTAGACGGAGAAGAAGAAAAAAGTGAGAAAGCAGACGGAGATATCGGAGGCAGGGTGAAAAGGGGTAAAATGGGGTGGTACAGGCGAACAGTCCATTCGAAGAGACGGCAGCTAATTAGTATTGGAGCTCAGTACGTCTCTTTGCAGCACAAGAACTGCCCACCCTAGATATAGAGTACGACGAGACCGAAGGTGTTGCTAGGGGTGTCTTGGGGGTAGTTAACGTTAATGAGCCTCCATCAGTAACGACGCTTTTTTCCTTCGCGGTCATATATTCCGCTGAGAGGCACGGCTCTTACCAACCGACCTGGCGTATTCTCTCACCATTGCACTTCCGCCATCCCTTCTCGCCGCACTGGATCATCCCTCGTATTTTATGATCGCGATTTTCCTGAGAACCAGACGAATATTCGCGCTGCCATAAGGTCGATCCAGGTTGGGTGAAAAGCGATGGAAGATGTCGAGTAGCGTGATCATTTTATAGCAGTGATGAAAAACGAAGGAAATAGAGCAAGAATATTTTATAAGAGAATGAGGTACTTTATAAAAGATTAAGAACATTTTTAATATTATTGAAATAAAAAGTTATGAATTCCGATTAAAATTATACTTCGTATACTTATACTCTTTATCGCATTTTTTAATTACTTTACACAATATGTTCTATTTAAAACCTAATATATTTGTGTAATTAACTCTGAAAAAAAAACATTTAATTATATAATTAATTTTACTTTACGGTATACATTCTAAAATAAATATTATTATAGCTATTATCAGCGTTTATTAAAATGGTTAATTAAATTCTTAGCCGCAATATAAACTTTGTCGCAACAAAAATTGCGATAAATAAAATTTTCGAGTCTATCGAAAGCTCGAAAAATTTTCCGCGAGCGTGTCAACATCTCGCATGCGATTTCTCGCGAAGCAATCAACGCGCGCGCAGCCTGATGCGAGAAACTTTCCGGGGTAGTTCCTGATAAACGTGCACCATACGTGGAATACACTCGAAGGCGCACCGCGGCGAAACTTGCTCGTCTCCCACCGGCACCTTCATATTCGCGAGCGAGAAATTCCACAAAATCGCACTCGCATGCGCACGCGTACGGCGTATATATCTAGCGGATGGTTGCGTGCACTCGGCATACGGCCAATAAACGGTACATGCAAATTCCGTTGCCGAAACACTAGTACGCGGTGGAAAACTGCTGCGACTGATATAAAGAACGACAGAGAGAGAGAGAGAGAGAGAGAGAGAGAGAGAGAGAGAGAGAGAGAAAGAGAGAGAGAGCAGATGAAAAATAAAGAATCTAGAACGATAATAAAAACGTGGGAAAAGGGAGTAAAGAGCGGCAAGCGCAAATTGTTGCTTCAGAAATATGATGTAGCGTTTGCCGCGCGCATACACATCGTGATAAATTATGTATCCTCAATTGAGCTGCTCATCGTAAAGGTGACAATTTCTATTAACCCTAGCTCGCCACATTTCGGCCCAGTGGACCGCTACACGTTTTTCGGTATTCCATAGCTTTCACGTAATAAAATAATTTTTTAAGTTTCCTCATAATAAGTTTAGTTTAAACACAAATCATTTTCTTGACCTAATATCATCATGAACATCTTATTCAGACCCTGTATTTACAATTTCTACATTACAAGCTTAAAAATATTAATTAGAATGAAGATAACAATGTGTGACAAAGTGGAGCGGTCTCACGGATCGAACTGTGGCGAATTATAATAAGGACTCGAAACCAAGTGTGGCTAGCTAGAGTTAAAAAGGAAACATGCGAGGAGATAGGTACACGTAAATATTTAAACTACACAAACTTCATGACGTATCAGGGTGAAAGCGGCTAGTTAGCCGGTTAAAGTTAGCCGAAGTTCGGCTAGTTAGCCGAAGTTAAAGATAGAACGAACTTCATCATCGTTTGCCTCGTCGATAGCCAACCGGCGGGTATAAGTCTACTAGATCAACGGCGTTTCCGCGCGGCCGATTAATTCGGAGCGTCGAAAACCGTTTAATAATTTACCGTTGGAAATCGAATTAACCGCCGTGAATTTAACGTATACCCGTATACCTCCGTAGTTTATTCGAGTAACTCAATTTTTTAGTTGGGCGTTTATTCGCTGCGTTAGCAACGACGGCAGCGGCGGCGACGCGGCGGTGGCAGCTTTTCGATAGATTGCGACCGAGCGAGCTTGTCCGTACACGCACATACAGATGCGCATACGTTACTCTATAAATCGTGCATTTCCCGCGAATTTTCCCCGAGACCGTCCCCCGCACCGTCACGGGCGTCACGACAAGCTTGCACGCGCGCACGTACACACGTTCCCCCTTTGGATATATCGTTCCCGCGCGGTGACATAGTAATGGTGGCTGCGGAGAGACGGCAAAGTAAACACGTGATCGATATTGTTTGATTTATGAGCAGCAAGAGCGTCGACGGTCACTGTACGATCACGGAGTGTTATCGGAGCCTGCATCCACCGAGCGACAGTTGGGGGAGGAGGGGTCAACGGAGGGGTGGAAGAGTCGCGTCAAATGTGTGCCATGGAGCCGGGCACACCGACGTGCGTCGAAAGAGAGAACGGAACCCGCTGCCTGCTCCGAATTTCTAATTTTCGATATTGACAACCGAACGAGTCCGAGCAACGTCGCGTATCTCTTTTTACCCTTCCCTCCTTTGATGCGCACTCGCTTTCCTCTCTCGTGACGGTTCTCGATGCGGCCGCCGACGACGGTGTTTGTTGCTCGTGGTACTACAGATACAGAGCACACGGCCGATGGAATATTTGTGCTACGTAATTCGCGTGATTTGTTTACCCCGCGTAAGTGCACTCGCCCGGTATATCGTGTTGACAAAGTGTATCGAATTGTCTACTACTTGGCCGATATATTGTTCGTATATTTATCGTTATGCGTTTGTTCTGTAAACGTTACCATTGCACTCTTTTCTCGACTACCGTGTAGCGCGATATACGCGTCGCGCTACTACTACAATTCCACATCAATTTATGATTCGCCCATTCTATATTGAATACCTTGGATATGGGGTTTATGAGAGAATCTTAAATGAAGAAAGGTCCAACTTTTAGATATCCACATACACTGGATAATACTGAAAATTTAAAGATGTCGAAGTACGTTCACAAATCTTATATTTCATACATATATATGTTTGCTCTAAAAAACTTGAACTTTATCGACATTTTTATCCCCGAAAACGTCGATATTGTATAAATGATGCATTTTACACTTTGTTTATTTTATAATATACTAGCTGGTTACCCGGGCTTTGCCCGGGAGTCGTTTTTCTTAAAACAACTTCATTTATGTTTCAATATCTTTATTGTGAACAAACATAAAGAGTGTTCATGGATTAAACATTTCGTAACCGATCTTTTTTTACTCGGTCAATTATTTCCCGAAAAATTGGAAAAATTTCGGATATCAGTTCCAAAAAAGATTGGTAACGAAAAACTATACAGTTTATAGCACTCCCCGGGAAATTCTACCCCTATTTTATATACTTTTGATAAAAATATAGTCTCTCTCTCTCTCTCTCTCTCTCTCTCTCTCTCTCTCTTCCTCTCTCCCTCTCTCCCTCTACTCCTCTCCCTCTCTCTCTCTCTCTCTCCCTCTCTCCTCTTTCCTTCCCTCCCTGTTTTTATATACAATTCTTTGAGATTCGGTCATTTGGAACCGGTTTCCAAAAAGATCGATAAAAAAAATAGTACATTTTATAGCACTCCCCGGGAAATTCTGTCCCTACTTCATGTATAATTCTTTGAGATTCAATCATCAATTATTTCCCGAAAAATTGAAAAAATTAAAAAAACCGGTTTCCAAAAAGATCGGTAACAAAAACTGTACACATCATGGCGCTCCCCGTAAAATTCTACCCCTACTTCATATATAATTCTTTGCGATTCAGTCAATTATTTCCCGAAAAATTGAAAAAATTTCGAATACCGGTTCCCAAGAAGATCGGTAACGAAAAACTATATACACTCTATAACACTTACCGGAAAATTCTACCCCTATTTTATATACTTTCGGTAAAAATTCGGTCGAATAGTTCAAGAGTGTATAAAGGACATACATACATACATACATACATTCATTTTTATATGTATAGATATAGATGTATAAGGTATCAGTGGCCACCCATATTGGAACTTAAACATTCAAGTATATACATGTATTTCTTATAAGTTGGGCTCTTCTCTTTTTCTTTCTCTTTCTCTCAATTTTACTCTTTTCTTCTCTTATTTTCTTCTCTGCTCTATACAGAAAATATCAAAAAAATTCACATTGCATTTTTGATGAATATAAATAGTATCCGTAATATGGTTATTCAAAAGCACCTGCTCTCTTCTCGCGTACCTTGTAACGGAAGTCGAGGCCCGGCGATTTCTCATCGCGGATGAAGAGTAAGTAACGCGCGCGTCGGGCTTTCGGTCACTCGAGCGCACCCGGTAAACACGCGCTCGTGTTCTCGCGCCGGAAGTTCTCGGCCCCGTCTTCTTAGCGCCGCGCCGTAAGGAAATTAAATAATCGATATTAATACATCACGCGGTAGATACGTATCGAGTTCGTGACGTAATTGCGGGGCGAAATGCGTCGTATTCGGGCGCCGCGATGCAACCAGATTTCAGCCCGCGCTCCCATTACATTGAATTTCACGTCTGCCTTGTACGTGACATCTACATCATCCAATGATTTATGTAACGTTATGTGATGCATTATTTATTGAGCCCTCAACCAACAAGGATGCGATCAACCGTGCGCGTCAAATTATTGGTCGCGTAATAATATAACTGCGAAGATTCTTTTTTATAATTAATGTTTCTTTATAAAATACTTCTTTTAATATATTTTCCTTTAAAATATGTGGTAACTTTGTAATGATTATAAATTAATTATTATTAATAAATAATATTCAAAAAAGTTAACAAATATAATGCTGCTCGACTTACTCCACTTTATATTAGATATCTATGTTTAAAAATTTAATCATAAACACGAAAAAAAAGAGAATCTTCCTTATTTTTTGTTTTATAAATATTTTGTACGATTTATATCAAAATATAGAATATAAAATTTAATATTACTCTTTCAAAAATATAAAGGCGAAAGGCACTACGATACTAATCTTTATCAATAATTCCATATTTTTGCTCTTCATCTAGGATAGAATAACTTCCTGCTGGTTCATTGCGAATGCAGGAAAAGAGCAGCAAAGAAAGTAATTTATGTAAATTGCAGCGATGAAAAGTCACAATGAAACTTACAAATGAGACGTTTACGACATGCCAGTTTGACAGACTAACGTATATTGAAACTTGCGCGAGCTTCGCTCAGCAAAAGATGAGTTTGCGTTTTTCGTTTGCCACAGTTATTTGCTTTATTTTTATTGCTAGGCAAAAATACTATTTCGTCATTTTTATTAATTTAGCCTTTATATTGAAAAATCGTTTCGAAAAATCTAACAATTATTTTGAATTTACTTATCGGTAAGTAAATAAATCGTAGAAACAGTAGGAAATCATATCTGTTAAATTACTTTAACAAGCGTAGGATCGCATCTCATCATGACGAACGCTACCAAGCGAAAAACTCCTCTCGAAGGGAAATATATTTATCCAAGAGAGAAATCTGGCGAAGTCTATCAGGTATAGGCCATTCTCCGCTTAGCCGAGAGGACGGATTTATTATTCCATTCTCAATCTTGACGATATAAATTTATATTGCGCAGCTAAATCGAAATATAAAGATGATACGTCCACGTTCGGCGGCATCGCTCTTCCTCCTATACCAAAGGATGTTCTCTCAGTAAAGGATGATCGTATATAAACGATAGCGCGGCCGAGACGCGCGGATTAAAAGAAATACATGGATATCTGCCTGCGATAGAAAGAGAAAAATATGTCGTGAATTACTTTGTACACTTTCAAAAGCAATTTTTTTCGCAGGGACATGAAAATTAATGATAGAAGAAAAGATGATATAAAATGTGTATTTAAAACAACATGCTTATAATCATCTCGCAGTTATGGTGCAAAAGTCGAATTTGGGTGATGGAAAAGCGTCTGCTCACGAGATAGAATATCTAAAATGTATCACACCGTTTAACAAAAGATATATTTATATAAATTTACGTTAATTTATTGTTAACAACTTTAAAAAAACAATCTTCTGTTCGAAGAGAAACTAGGGGTAAATCCTTTATCTCCTTTATGATTATTATATCAGAGTTTTTGTAAAAGCTGTAACTATGAAACGCATTGTACATATGTAATAAAAATGTAAAATTTATAGAGGATTTATATTTTTCAAACTGTAACGTAGACGCATTTTTATACACATCCGATTTATTAATCCCCACAGAAACGAGAACTTTTATTTTTTGCCTGTATCATATATTGTTTCATCATAATATCCCGGGCCTTCATATAACGAATCCGATTTAATGTTTACTTTATTCACGATTAGTTGACTTATAGGCAGAGAAATTGTTGGCGCGTTGACAAACCGAGCGTATTTACACGTGTCTACGAGCTAAACAGACGAATGATATAGGTCAGAGCTTTCCGCGCGCGAGCGTGTCGAATGCGAAACATAACACCACGATGTAAAATGAAACTAATCGCGTACACGCGATAAAAAGAGAGAGATCTGTACACATTTGTTTAATATAATTAATAAATGTGTTCTCCGGATAAAATAAACTAGAGGGCACAGAGACCTACATGCGCGTTTAAAGGGATCGGATTATTTCATTATTTGTGAATTTCGTGTTGCGGAGCGGAACAAAGGTCGACGCACGCAGGGAGAAATATCCGGGGAACGGATCGAATAAATCGAATTCCTCTTGATATTCCGTTCTAACGATCGCGCATTGTTCCGCGAGAGAGCCCCACCGTTTATTTTCCGTTATATTTCCACAAATATATCTAACAAAATATATGTTTAACGACAGTATATTGCTCATATTCTCTGGGAAGATGAAGGAGACACCGGAAAGGGATGAGAAATGCCCTAGTTTACCTTATACGGCCGTGTACGAGCGCTTGTGGGATTAAGGGTGAGTAGTAGTATGTCGTATATAGCGCGATGTATGAGTAGACGTGTAGGCTTCAATAACGCATATAGGCAGGCAGTTAATTAACCTTTAAACTGTCCGGAATAATCGATTCCATTAAGAAGCACTTGTGAAACTAGATAAGATATCGAAGGATCATACGACCCGATCGTTTTACAGTAACAAAATATATTACATTACGTTCAAGATTTTTCTTCTCATTACAATTACAATTTATTAATATTATTTTAATAATTACAAATGATAGGAATGAAAAAATATTCTGTTGAATTGTACTAATTCGACTTTGCGCATTTATTTTCAAGGGATCCGTTGCGTAAATCTCGATTGTAACTTCAGCTTTCCTCAATTATCTGGCCGTCAGGAGGTATCAGGTAGTATCAATTGATTTACGAGAGGGAAAGACGTATTAGAGTAGTGCGTAAAGAATGATCGCCGGCGGTCACGTGTACACTTTAAATATGGAGTTAGTGTGATCTTTGTGCGAGTCGTGGCTCTGGAAAGAACCGCCGCACGAAGGCGCGGCGACGCTCCTTTAGGATTAAAATAAATCCTAATCTAGGGCGGGTCGTAAAGTCAAGAGAGCGAATCTACCCCGCACAGCCCGCGGAGGGGCGCGGTCGAGAGCAAAGGAAGAAAGACAAGAGGAGGAAATAAAAAGAATCTCTGTGTGGCGCGGTCGGACGAGAAAATGTTACTCGAGATACACTTCCTGCTTCAGTTCCGCCATTTCTAGGATCTTCAGACGTCTAGCTGCTGTATAGATATTAGTCCCTCGTGAGGTGAAAACGGTTGTAAATTTTCGAGGACACTCGGTGTGTATATATTCGAGCGTCATAGCGGGGACTACGAAGATTGTGCCCTATAGCTGCTGTATATATGCGCGAGAGATTCAGAGGCGTATAGCAAATGCCCTGGGTGGATTTGATGGCCGAGGAGGTAGAACGTTATAACGTGCTCCTGTCCTCGAGTCTCGACACGATGGTATTAATGGATTACGCCAACGTTATAAAAACGAATGGTTGTGTAATGTAGTAAAATTATACTGCATCAAGAAAATGAGCAAATTACGATAAAGATTTTTATATAATGATAAAATAAGCGAATAATAATGAAATACGTGATGTAATTAATGATAAAGAAATGTAAAATATATATTATTATTTTAGATTAATTATATTTAAAAAATAATTAAAAATTAAGAAATATTAATAGCTTCAATTTAAACCAACATATATTATATATTTTTTTCAATAAATCTCAATCTATAGCAACAAGAGAAAAAGAAAATATTCCTTTAATTACAATAAGCTTATATATTTCTGTAATTATATATTATACAGCATTTCCAATTATAACTTCTAATTAATTTACGCATTCGTTGCGCAAAGCAAAGAAAATTCAGCGATATGTCATTCTGCGCTGTCGACGTGTTCGCGATATTTCCTCATAGAAGCAGATACGCGAAAAGCCATATGCCTTGCATATGCACGACATTTCAGGAGAGTCAAAATATTCATAATTAATTAGTCATGCACTAATTTCCTTCTCCACTTCTTCCTACCTACTTCTTCCCAAGGCCTTTATAGCGGCGCAAACGTGCACTAATATTTGATGATGTAGAGAATTATGAATTTCTAGGCGCAGGTTGAACTCCCGTATATTATGAAGCGAATATTCCCGGTGCAGTGACCAGATGTTATCGCCAGGTCCTCTCTTTTGTAAGGGATATAGAAAAACAGGTCACGTATTCACGGGACCTCGAAAAAGAGAAAATATTCATACGCGTAATACGCTATGAATCTTTAAATAGACGTGCAATAGGAGCACTTGTTTGAAATCATGACTATCGATAACAAAAGGGCACCGTATTATTTTGCAAACCCTGCGACGTTTTAATTACATTAAAAGCAACAAACAACAAGGATATATAGATACAAAATATATTTGAACTATTAATCTTTAAATTCCTGTATTCACCATGCTTTTAGAACTATATTGTTAATTAAAGATGCATAACTTACCAGTCAATTTATATATTAATTTAAATTATTAATTTTTCTTTCGTCAACCAATATATCTTAAATAATTTAAATTAAGAGCTAACGTATTTATAAATTTTGATGCTGTATATCTGTTAAACGTCATCATTTCATAAATCTTAAAAAACCAGATTTTTCTTTATAATTTATCTCAAAACTAAAAGAAATATTTCTCAAGAGTAATCTTTTCAGAGAAAATTAAAGATAATTTTTTAAAAATCTTGTTTTCTCACAATTTTCTTCTCATAATTTTCAAGATTAATTATCTCCATCTCAATCTAACGAACTAATATAATATGTGACTGATTTTGGTCCAGATTTCCGTGAAGAAGTATCGAAAGAGTTGCATATTTCTCCGACGTATACCATTTAGAAACGCGCATTCGCGGTAAACAAGTGCCACGGTCTTCCGCGCGGATGCACTTCGAAAGCAGGATATCAGGCCGGAAGCGGCCGAAATGCAGTAAGCAAATACACGGTCGCGCGCGCGATCCCCGATGGCGGTGCGGTGGAACCTTGTAGCTCATCCACGTGCCGCTGTACATTACACGGGTTCTCGGCTGTAGCGGGGTTAGTAATGGTCGAGCACAAGGCAAACAAAGTATAGCCGCTTGCCCGGTCGGTGGCGGTTCCGGGGGTTGGATTTGGTTCAGGGATGTTAGATTACGGTTAGCACGGGCGAAGCTAGGCGAGGTCGAGTGGCATATGATATGATATGTCGGCCTCCTCCACGGCCGAGTGTGTCTCGCGAAAGTGCATCGCGAAAGTATTCCCTAAAAATAAACATTATTCCGCAAAACGTGCCGCAAATCATTCGGTGCGAGATCGACCGAATCATTAGATCTTCAACTTGAAAATTTTCTGTTTAATTAAAACTGTCACGCAGTCCAAATTCTCGGTTTTCTTACTCAGCGAAGAAAAAATGAGGTAATTTCGAATTGAGAGGACGACGGAGAATTGTTCTTTCATTGGTTCGCGCGGAAATTACTTTCTGGACTTTCACGCCAGATTGAATAAGTAGAAAGTGATTTTACGGTGGTGGCCATCTTACGTTAGTACTTCAACGAACGACATATGTCACGTTTAGAAATTACTTGTTCCTCTTCCAAGACGGTTAAAAGCTGTTATTTTTTTAAACAAATCTTTCTAAAACAGGCTACTAAAAATCTTGTGAGAGTGTATGCAGTATTTTTTTTTTTAATTATATTATCTGCTCTATTTTATCAAAAGTAAGAGTCAGTTTATAAGAAAATGATAATAAATTTAATATAAATAAGCATTGTTTTTATTACAAACAATAATTTTAGTTGGGCAAAACATTAACACTATTATTTATATTTTACATAAATGACAGTGCAAATGCATTTAATCTTCCATCAATCGAGCTGTAAGTTTAGTTCATATATTTGTTAGATATATCGAAAATTATATCAAAAAACGCTATGACGAAATATCGATTCTTAGTTACTTATTCTTAAGTAATTTTCTCTTGCATCTTGGCCGCGTTCTTAATTATCTCTGCGAAACGAGCAATACAAAGGCGATTTTCAAGATTATCATAAACCTTAATTCTACCTCTTGTTGCTAATACTTTTGAGTTTTGAACAAGGGAACTCATTACTGTAAATTATTTTCAAGGAAATGAGAAAACTTGCTTACTTGCAATTTGCAATTACTTGATAAAAATAAGACCTCTCTTTATAAATATTGTTCAAAGGGTTGCAGAAAGAAGACTCTTGGACCAACAAACAATCGCCCATTATAAATGATGACTTCATATTCGTTCCAACGGCTCAAACAAATTAATCGCTGGTAAAATCCCTCTGTCTCTGTACCCAGCCAAGCAATCGCTGATTATATTTTTCTGCTCCGAATAGCACCGCTAACTACGCTCCCGCTGGCTGGTATTTTGCGCGAATTATTTCAGCGATAAATTTTCTTGTGCAAATGCACTGCTCAATATGATTTACGAAAGCTACCATAAATCTTCTAAACACGGCATTCCTTCTTAAAACTATTTAAAGTAGCTATAAATAATAGCGATGTTATAATAATATTAGTACTTTAGATAAGATAATAAAAATAAATGGGTTATTGGGCAAACAATCTTCTTTAGACACATATAATAATTATTGATAATTTATGATAATTTATTTTAAAGAAGAAGATATGTTACGATGTGTTATATATCAAACGCAAGAGTAAGTATATTAAAAATTTCAAAGCATTTTTGTTTCTTCAACGTTTTATGCTCTTTATTACATTAAAGTGGATAACTAAGTTATTATTTAAAATCTTTAATCAAAATATAAGTACACATTTATATCAAAATTTTGAAATCATTATGATAGTAATTGTATTCGTAAGCTACTGTGCGTTATGAAGTCAATACATGTTTAAACTTCGTATAAAGATCTCAAGAATGGATTTTGATGTAACGAGCAATGACTCAACGATCGCTTCTACTATCTTCCAGCATTGTGCCGATAACATAATGGCTTCGAGTGGAAAATCGAAGGAGCTGATAAAAAGTATGTTACAAGAAAGATGAACGACAATGGTGACGAACCAAATACAGATTCCACGGAGCTAGTAGGATTTCTCTTCTTATATTCTTCGATCAGCCCCCGTATTACTTCTCCATGCCGCGCCATTCAGGCCATCGACCTCGCGACTTGCAAGCCGACAAAGACGCTTTTTTGGTCCCGGCGGAGAAACAATTCTTTTGGATGCGCGGGGTTTAAGATTGCCCATACTAATAATTATTGCGACGGTTTTCTCTTTTGGAGATCATCGATCTGTGAGTGAGCAACAAATGAAAAACTTGGGGGTGTGGAATCGTCGCGAAAGAAATGAAGTCAAAAGAAGTAGAAACGACTGATATCTCTCTCTCAGACATTAATTCGTGCTTTCAATAATGCAAGAATATTACAAGTAAAGGAAAAGCTCATCATCTTCAATAATTATCGAACCATATCAATTGTGTATACTATTGCATTTACTGTTATTGCTTGACTTTGCTGACATTTCAATTGGCGCAAAAGCGAAAAGTGTTATCGAAAGAGTTAGAAAGAAAGGATAAAGAAGTAATTTGCAATTGCAATTACGATTGCAATTGCGGCTTGCAATACGATGATTGAAATTCAACGCAAAAGAAGATTCGCTCAAGCAATTTAAATTGTAATCCTCATGGAGTCCTATGACAAATGAGAGGACAATGTCACCAAACATGATTATAGTAATAATACGGGGTTGCGTATAATTATCCGGTCAGATAATAATAGTTCCAGGTCAGCACGTTTACTCGAGCTTCGCTTTGAAAAGCTTTGTACCCGGCTGTGCCATGCCCGAGCGGTCAGACGACAGGGATCCACTAATAGGCCTTCAAGAGCAGGAACGCGATTCCCAGAAAGCCCTAACAACGAACGCGATTTATCCTTCATCCCCTGTACTCGCTCACCTTTATATTCCGGATTTCCGGGAGATCTCCCGGAATATATGTCTTCCCTGAGCTGTGCGGCGATCAATCGACGGAATGAGGAGTTCAGCGATCTAATACCGCTCCTCTAATCGCGCAGAAGGTTTCTCCGCGCGCATTTATCTTATCTCGCAATAATAACTGTACTATAGTTGCGTTGCATATATCGACAAAAATGCAGAAAATTAGTAAGTTAATGACACAAAAATCATAACAATGCGTTTTTATTTCTGTTAGAAGATGATATATAAACATAATAAAGACAATTGTGTTAATATATACATATACATATATATATATATATATATATATATATATATTATTGTAGTGTTTTTAAATAAAAAATAAAACAGCAAACAATTATCATTGACAGAAAGTTCTCTTAAAAATTCTGAAGAGTAAAAACAGAAAACAGTATTAAAATAAAGTAATTTAATTAGAGTTTATATAAATCTCTTGTTATCTGTATAATGGCATAAAACTCAAAATTGTACTTTTTTTTAATAAGGTATTAAAAAATATTATCTTTAATTAGAAAATAGTATTATTGTTGCGAGTGATATTTAATTGTATCCCAGTTGAGATGGTTGCAACTTGTGATTACGCGTTACGTTTAAAATCACTAGTATCGTAATTTGTGTAAAATTGTCGAGATAGAAGACGAAGGTAGAAAGGGCGGCGAACAAAAGGAAGATCACCGTGCAAAAGATCTAATTGGCCCTTGATAGCGTCAGCATTGATCTGGGTTAAGAATCACAGACGCGCCGTGGAATTCGAATAATTCTTACGACGATCGCGTCGAGAAACGACGAACGGAGAGTCGAGAACGCCGACGATGAAAGAAATTAATTTAAACCCCTCACGCGCGTGGGGACTGTAAAAAATGCCCGCGAAATTGGAATTAATCCGACCTCTCGTTATTACAAAGAGCTCCCTTTGAACTCCTAGGGCCACGGAGGATTATTCCGTGTAAGAACCGACTTTTGCGCCAAGTCCAAAAGCCTGTCCCACGTAATCACACCAAATGTACCTAATATTTTTAGATTCCGCGCGAATTATTCTCTCGCGGTATAATTTGAGCTTCGCGACGCTTCGTGCTCCCCGCTTGTTTCCTTTCTCGTTATTCGCGACGCTTTCCAGTTTCCGCCCTCGCAATCGCGTAAGAGCCAAAGTCAGGGTAGTTTGCGGACTCGTCTTCTCGATAATCCCGCCCTCGCGCGGCTCCGGGAGTAGACGTCTCCCGGAGCGTGTAATTTCCGCGCGTAACCGCGCGCGGGATACGCACACGGTATGGCGCGCATTATTGTGTGAATACGCCCTTTATGTAACAGACAACCCCTGGCGCGGCTTTCAACCCCTTTCAGTCAGCCGAGACGGCGGCGACGGCGACGGCGACGTCGACGACGATGACGACACGAAGACGACGACGCTGACGAGATATATGCCCGCCGAAGTCGTAGTCAACGTCTCGCATACCACGAGCTCGTGGAAAGGCGCGCGGGCATGGTGGTTTCTTATCGTGGTTTCTTCTTTTGTCTGCCTGTGTAATTACGGCGCTTCTATTGAAAACAACTGCCACCGCGCCACGGTTGCCTCGCCATGATTGTTATGCATGAGGAATTCTCGTGTCGAATAGGGTGCGACGTAGTCGGAATGATTTTTCGGTGTAATTTGGCACGTTCCTTCTTTCCTCTCCTTCAGCTTCGCGAACTACCGCACGCGATTTGCCAACACGTAATAATATATCAATTCCGTCCATCGCTTACGTGTGAAGAAAATTAGAACAATTTACACGAGTTTGTGTATCCTCCAACCATATGATTACGAATTATATAAATTATATAAATTAAATTTCTTAATTGCTTATATTATCTATTTATATTATCTATTTTCATTATGTTTTATAATTGCAATATTATTTATCGCACGTAATCCTTTTCCTTCAGTAAAGCTTTAGAAGACTTTGCTTCTCTAGTTCGTATAACTTCGAGCAAGCGAACTTTCGCCTCTCCTCGCACGATGAAGTTATAATTTATTAAGTATCGTTAGTTATTATATATTTATGTAAGCTGTCGTATTTTGCATTGTAAACACGCAAAGATCTTTATTTTACAATATCTTCTCTATTAAACTTTAAAAGACTTATATATACACTGCTTGTGAGATCTTTCAAAATAAGAACAATTTTATGTGCGAAAAAAGAATTTCTTTCATTATCATTGTATTTTCAAGCTTCCAAGATAATGTGTCTTATAAAAGATACCAGAAAAAATAAGTAATAGCAGCATACGTACGATACAATGTTTACTTAATACCAGTCGATACCTGCGCATACTTCGCCGTGACTTTTATAATGTCGTGCTCCTTGCATTTCCTCGCCGAGCGATTCAACTGGGCGTTCGGTTGCGACGGCTTTCAGAGATCAAAGCGAGAGGACATATTGGAAAATGTTAGATGTCACGCTCGATATAGTCTGTGTGTATCCTTTGCCGTACGTTGCGTCTCTTATATACAGAGAATTTTTAGTCGGAAAATCCCGATTAGTTTAAAAAATTGTGTTTATGCGCGTTGGCGAATTAATGCGACGTTAAGTTTGACTCGGCATTGTCCTACTTTTTACCGCTGACTATATCTATTCTTGTACATCGTTTTCCGTGAAGGGGGCCGTCTGGTCTAAAAGTATTAAAAGATAAGGAAATCTGCATAGTAAAGCAGCATTATAGTTTAAAAGGCACGAGGGGTTGTGAAATGAATTTTTCTCCTGGATATATAAAAACGGTTT
Source organism: Temnothorax americanus (assembly GCF_048541705.1). NCBI lineage: Eukaryota > Metazoa > Arthropoda > Insecta > Hymenoptera > Formicidae > Temnothorax > Temnothorax americanus. Next base: position 453,403 of record NW_027509678.1, on the reverse strand, counting down.
TCTTGTGTGTGCTGTGTATGCGAGATTACAATATGTAGTTTTAGTTAGTATCTGACATTATATAATATGATTAGGTAACTTTACAGTTTATAGCATATAGCAATATCTCAAGTACGCTCTTGCTAATTGAAATAAAGTTTTTATCAATATTTTTAATTTTTTATTTAATCTTAATTAAATTTCAATCCAAAATATCGGTGAAAACTTTGTTACAACGTGTAGAACGCAATGTTATATTATAATTAAAAAATATTTAGCTAAGAAATTATTAAGGGAGATAGATCATATAAAGTAAAAGTCGAAATGTAAAACTCGTAAAACTTTGAATCGAGAAGTGTGAGTGTGTGCAATTTTTTTAAAGTTATGTATATTGGATTCTTGTTTTATATTCTAAGGCCTTTCGACTGTCGATGTGTCCTGCCAACCGATTACACGACAGTAAATCAATGTTAGATTCACGCTTCCAGTCTCTTTGCCACGCGATAAACTGTTCCGGTATTTGATACACAAAGCCTGGGGCAGCAAACAGCTGACGTACATACACGTTCAAGAATTGAGCAAGCGAAACACACGGCAAAGCAAGCGGACCAAGTTTAAAAAAGGCAAGATTATATAATTAATACTTGAATATCTCTGTTATGTAAAATATTCAGCACTCAAACACAAGAAACGTATTTAGAAATATGTACTCATATACAAATAATTACAGAGTTACATACAAACAAGGGTTTAAAAAAAAAAAAAATAAATAAAGATATTTTTTTATATAAAACAAATATTGCGATAATAATGACAAGCAATAGCAAGAAGAGCAATCTCATACACTAAATATGGAAGAAGAAAAACATATTTCGCTGGTAGTATTCTCGCACAACCGTTATATATATGCATTTCCGTTGGAAGTCATTTTCACGTCGCAGACAGCGCTCTGCCTAACCATCATCATCGCTCTTAATGACTGTCGCGTCTGCAAAAATGAGTGTACGCCAAGGGTATATGAATGCTTGAAAAAGGTCCCCTTTTGGAGCGTTCAATCGATTTCGTGCACTTTGTCCGCAGATTTACTGTCACTCCTTTCAACTGATTTTCAACTCTTTACGGATCCATTTTTTGTTTACCGTTCATTGTTTCGTTTTGAACAATAAAAAACTGAAATGATCTACAAAACTCCATTATACAAATTTTTTCTTGAAAGCGCTATTAGATTTCACTTGCCCATTTGTTACTTTCTTCGCTGCTAAATAAAAGGATCACAAGGCCTTTGTGGTTATAAATTTTTTATTGCACAGCATCTTATTAAAATTTATAGGAAATAAATAACAAGCCAACGTTTGCAATAGAATAAGAAATGTAATATATATAATGATACCGACATCGATGTAATAATTATAATTTCAACGTTAATATAGTTGGAACACACTCTCTCTCTCTCGATCATTATTATTCTCCTCTGATATTTTATTTGTCATTATTTTCCGTCTCACCGAGAATATCCCGGGAATCTTCGTTTTCTCAGACCGTAGAGGAGCCGCCGTAACCGATTCCGCATGGTGTAACTTCGGAAGATTTAGGAGAGGTCGGGCTCTCATTTGGCAGCCAATTACAATGCCACCGGCATATAGCGACGAATCCAGTGGCGGAACTGCGCTCCGGGTACGGTGGTCGAATTGGTACCAATAGCGGTGGAGGCGTGCGGTTTGGGACAACCCTGTAGCTCATCCGAGCTTCACCCCCTCGACTTCCGGTACCTCTCTCGTGCTATCTCTTACTTGTCGCTTGGGCACTATCTCTTTCTCTCTTCTTGCTCCAGAACTGTGTTCCTCAAGGGTTTACGCCCGGGATACTCGAAAGACATAGTAGGTGCGCATTAGAACAATAGTAATATCGGCATGATTGCATGCTTAATTGAAATACCATAAACCATTAACCCGGATCCCCCGGTAAGCTTCAATATATATCGTAGAAATTATTATATATATATATATATATATATATATATATATATATATGTGTGTGTGTGTGTGTGTGTGCGTGTGCGTGTGCGTGTGGGAGTGCGTGTGCGTGTGCGTGTGCGTGTGCGTGTGCGTGTGCGTGTGCGTGTGCGTGTGCGTGTGCGCGCGCGCGTGCGTCGTGTGTGTGTGTGTGTGTGTGTGTGTGTGTGTGTGGGCGTGCGTGCGTGCGCGTGTGTGTGTGTGCGTGCGTGCGTGCGCGTGTGTGTGTACATATATAGATATCACACCGGCTCTTAATGTCATCCTGAAGTTTACGATCTCAAGAAGTCGACCTCCTTATGTCCTATTCGAGCGCCGAGAGTCGCGCGATCACGTCGCATTCATAATAGCGCTGTAAAATGAATTTGGGACGTCGTAAAGAGAGGCGTCCGTATAACGCCCGGAGGTGCAGAGACAAATGCGAATGTGCTTTCATTACTCCAAGAGAGGAGGGGGACTAACAAATCATCACAAACGATTTGACGTCAAAATATCTTATGGCTGGCTGAATTCTGGAATAAAAGTGAGAGAGAAAGAGAGATGAGAGAGAAGCAGAAGCTTGGATTTAAAAATAATATACAAGATTCAATTAAATTAATAAATCCAATTTAATCAATCTTTAACCTACATGATTGTTTTATTATTATTAAAGTTTATAATTCATCAATAACAAAATCTGTCCGAAAAAAATTGTCTATCTCTCTACAGCGGATCATAGCGGGATTTCTCGGTATTTCGCTGCAACAGCATTACAACTATTATAACAAACGCGACATCGTTTCCGCGGGGGTAACGAGTAACTTTCAGAATCAAAGTTGAAGCGCTCCAATCTACGATGCTCTCCAGATTCGTCCGACATCATCCACCCTCCGTCCATCTCCTCGCCCGACGAGTTGTCCGCCCGCTCCACCAAGATACCAAGAAAATTGTCTTTCCCTGGAAGTCCCTCTATTAAATTCTCGTGGTTCGACGGCGGACGTTTCTCGTCATCGGCGGATAAACGAGGTCGAGCGCGTTGCCGTTCCGACTTCCTGTCGAGCGATTCTCGAGTTCCTTCTCCCCCCCCTCTCTCTCTCTCTCTCTCTCTCTCTCTCTCTTTCTCTCGGCTGAACGGCTCCTTTCCCGTTTTACGACGCCGGAGATTTTAACCAATCGCTATTGCCCCGAATGGCAGTGAGTGCTACGTGAAAGTTATGAAGCAGCTGTAGGGTTAATTTGTTCGCAATTATTTCTTTACCTCGCCTGCTTATAGCCATATTTAAAGTAAATTTTAAGTAATTGTGATAACTGTAACGGACTCTATATATTTTGTGGAAATTAAAATAAATTCATTTTGATGTATAAAATTTAATAACCGCGTTGTACTCTCATAGCCCTTCAATCACTACAATTTGTTTTTGATAACTGTATTATGAGTTTTTGATGTATTAGGAAAACTAATTCTTCTCTAAAATACCTAAAAATGTAAATGCGCGTGTAAATAAGTGACTTATTCTACCAGCTAATAAATTTATAGCTACTTAAACTACCTCCCGCACGTATACTACACATAATTTGAAACAGAAAACACTCGTTTGTAGTGTGCAACAATAATAACAAAATTCATCTTGTTTATAACTGTCTCGTAGATTATTGCGTACTATAGTAAAATAACTGAGTGAGCACATAATGTACAAGTTTCTAAGACGCGGACGTAATTAGGAGTTTTTACAACCCCCAACGCTAAATGCATATGTTGAGTAAGAGCCCCGCTAATAGTCGTTATAATGCTTCTAAGTTATTGCTCTATAGGAAACTCGGCTGAGCCATAAAATTTTCTACTCCGCAGTAACGCACCGCGTTATAGTGTTATAGCGCGCAAACAGAGCGTAATGTTAGGTATTATGTCTTATTTTTCAACTGATTGAGGAATATACCGTGATAAAGTTATAACTTATAAGCATATATTCTGCGAAATGCGCGTGGTTCAATAAACCAGCGCTTTCGCGTAAAGCATTTAAGTGCATTTTTCATTAAATGTTTCTAGAATATTTTTTCATTGTAATATAAAACTTGATGCTAATGCTAACTTATTCCATTTTACTATTTTACACGCGGATCGCTCCATATATTTTTTAAAACTGCCACGCAGTCACGCGCCGCAAAGGCAAATCGATATTCGGCACGGACCTATATCGTCGCCGGCAAGCTTACAATGCGAAATCGAAATATATATTGAAAGACGCGCGACGCACACGGGTTTCATTCAAATTTTTTCCCCGGCCTATATATTGCGTGTCTTTTCAGAATAAATCAATATTTAATCCGCTGACCGCGGGCTATGCGCGCTTTGCGCGTCCAAATTATTTTGTTGGCTTTAACGCGCCGTGTGAAAATTGCGCGCATGCAAAGCTCGTTACGCGGATGCCGCTATTTCCGCATCGTCATTCGCGGTATATTTGCCGAGCGCGCAAAACGCCATTTCGATTTTGCGCCGTAAAATTGTAATGCTTTGTCGTGGTCGGTGGAATTAAATAAATATTCGAGCGCGCGACGATATGAAAATATTGAAAAAGCGGCGAAATTGCATGAAGCTTCGAAATTGAAGGGACATTACCTATGCTAAATACACACGTTTATACGCGACTCGCGAGAGCGAAATCCGTAAACGCGCGAAAGTTATCATCGAGCAAATCGTTCATGGCGGATGCGCGCGAGATTGGACGCGGGAAATATTTTTCACGTATGAGCGATCAATTCCATCGCCATACGTTCGCATACGTCAGCAACAGCGCGCTCTTCGGCAGCGCGGCGATTACGGATTAAGGGGAGTTTACACACGCAATGATTAGTGGCGCCAATCGACTAACGCCAGTAAAAATGCAAGTGTAAACTTACTTGATACAAAAACTGGCGCTAGAGTAATCTGGCGCGTTTACTGGCTGTCATTTACTGTGTGTTTAACAAATGTTAAATATTTTCCATATTATACGCCAATCACTGTGTAAACACTTGTGAGTTTGCCAGTCGGTTTCTGGCGCCAATGAATGCCAGTCAGTTGGCGCCACTAATCGTTGCGTGTGTAAACTCCCCTTTACACACGCGGTACCTAAGCATATTTCATCTCTGCTACGGCACGGGCCCGAGAACGAGCGGGATTTTTCTCAGTCGAGGACATCCGCGAGTCACGCGGTTGATACGGAAGGGTGCAATTATATTTCGAACAGCGTCTCGCGACAGGAAAGCGCGCATTATCAGCGCGAAAGTGCGACACAAAGGCTTGTCGCTGAGACAAGAATCGTCGTAAATCACCGGTGCGGCGCGGCGCGGTTCGAACAAAACCGGCAATGCGTATTTCGCAGAAACGAGTTGAGAGATAAAACATAAGAAACGCCGTGGAGTCTAGAGAAAAGAGAGAGAGAGAGAGAGAGAGAGAGAGAGAGGGGAGAAAGAGAGAGATATCGTACGCGCGACAAAGGAGAGAGAAATGCTCGCGCGTCTTTCAGCGACATCGCGCGAGTCGTAGATACGCAACGAGAGAAATAAATGGGTTGGGAGAGTAAAGGGATGAAAAGAGGAGGCGCGAATCATAACCGATTGTCCTTTGTTTTCAGCGCTTTGTTTTTATGGGGGTTTCTCGCACTCTCTCGGTGGCCATTTGTTCATCCCGCTACAGCGCGCGGCGCTGTGCCCTCTCGTTTGGGAGCCCGGAATTGGCTCCGCTTTCTCTCTTTCATTGCCGCTGTCTTTTTGGAATGCTGACGAATTGAATGGCAAGGAGACGACGCCAGGGTGGCAGCACAGAAATAACGAATGCGTGTGCTCGCTGAATGCTTTTCTCGATGATGAAAGAAGGTGCCGGGTGTCCTTATGGAACGTGAAAATTTGTGACTACGATGTCTCTGTGATACTGGCTCATAAAAATCTGCTTCGATAAAAAGGAGGACTGGCGAGAATTGTTTACGGAGCCTCTGTGATAGCGGGAGGAATTTATATGTACATATAAAACGAAATCATTTTTGTCCCTTTTTCATGCGTAATCTTATTAAAACAAATAATGTAAATATGGAAATACTAAGAATATGGTCAAAACCTTTTATACATTATTTAGTTGAAAAGGATTCGTTAGAAATAATTTTCACATGTTAATTATAAATTATTTCTATAATAATATATATTATATATATATATATATATATATACATTTTTTATATTACTATATAATTTTTATGTTTATTTGTAATTTTTATTTGTTTTATAATATTGCATTCGTCAAATGCATTAAGGAACAAAATTAGTATTGGAAAATTACATCATTAGTAAATTCATGAGATAACCAAAATACATGTTTTCGATAACGTAAAATGACCCATTTATCAGAAAATAAATCTATACTGCATAATTCCATTTAATTTTATTTTGTTGAATCATAATAGCTACATAGCTGTTTAAATGTGTCAACGTTCGTTGTTAATGATATCCGCAAAATCAAAAAACGATCTTTTTTTTTTAATTGCGAAACATATAAATAAGTTGTGATTTCTATAGTGTGTATGCAAAACGGTTTTTCTCTTAAATCGAGTTTTTTTTTAATTATAATTTAAATATTTAATTAATTCGTATATCTAGTGCGTCATTTAGGGAAAAAAATTTGTAATGAGAACAAAAGTACATATTATATTCTTTCATTCAAATAATATAAACTATAAAGAACAAATTATTGCACAGTAGTGCCTTTATTATCTCAACAATTTCCAATAATATATATAATTTCCATTTCTCAAAGAGACGACCATTGCAATGTCACGTAGAAATGCATTATGATTACAGAGCAGCGAAACGCTAAATATCGTGCATATAAATTACGACCAGTGCAGGTGTAACTATTGAGGACAGCAGAATTGTGACGGAAGATAGTTTACGGCTTTCATTGTAGGATCAAGAATATCTTGGCTTTGCAGAACACACTAGAACGAGTAAATTTAATGCATTAATATTCTCTTTTACAAATCCGGTTATACGAAATTAGATTAGATATAGCTGGCGAAATGTAGTCATATAAAACAAAGTCACTTTTGTAAAGGAAAACCTGATGAAAGTTTGACGTCTAGTAATAGTAAAGCATAGTTGATGACAATGTCATAAACGGGTATTGCATTTACTTTTTTTGCCCAACTGAGGGACCATTCTGGAACAACTGCTTAACATCTCTTCCGAAAGACGGAGCGCAGTTTTCTCCGCACGGGAACTGTCTTCTCGTGCGCGAGAGGGTACAGCTTTTTTACAGAAAATTAATTCCACGCTAAATGGCTCTAAGGTAAACGGCCCAGTTACAGGCACTGTCCTAGTTTCCGGCACCGACGGTACATTTATATTTGTAATAAATAAAGTTTTCGTCAAATATTAAAAAAATTACAAGCAAATTAAAAAGCGTTTTTTACTGTTGATTATTGCATAAACACTTTTTTTTTTAATTTTTCATACTTAAATTACCGACAGTGAATGGGGCGACTCGCGCGTTTCAGTGGCTCCCGAAGGGCATTCCTAGGTGACACACCTTAGTGGTAGCGAACGTCAAACTGCTGATTTTTAGTATTATGTAAGTATTAAAACGTCATAATGGTTATATGAACATGTTCAGCACGAATCACATTATCGATTAGATAAGTAATAGTTTATCTGTATGTTAGTTTTTCCCTTAAATTCCCGATGCCAAGAAGTGCGTCACGTAATGAAGGTTATGTTTCACTTTTTGGCACAGAGTTTGTAATATGTTGCATCATCAATTTTGCTTTATTATTCTAGAAATTGAGGTAGATTTATTGATACTTGTAACTCGAAAATTTATAATAAAAAACATTTTTTATGAAAAAAATAATTCTAATGAATTTTTATGTTTGTTTGAAATTTATTAATTATTCAACACATTTTGACACTTTTTACGCTACAGATAAAGTTTGTTTTCTGTGTTTTATTTTCACCTATCTTATTTTTTGTATTTTAATGTAATATATAAAAAATCTGTTGTAACAGAGTAAGCACAGATAGAGAAAAAAGTGATGGAGACTTTGGACTCATCGAAGGTAGCTAATTTTATCTCATATATCTTATATTATATGTAGTTTTTGCATAGAGGTTGGCAAAATATAATACCTTCCAGAGAGCTAATTAGTAATTAAACATTGATTATTACAGCTAAAATTATACGCAGGACAATTTAAGTAACTGTGACGTCTCGAAGTGCCGAAAATTGGGCCCGTTGGTGCCATAAAGTGCGGCAGAGCACTTCGATAGTGCCAAAAACGCCGGCAGTAACGAGCATTATAAAAATAATTATTTATTTATTAGAACTGAATGATTTAACTAAAAATATAGGTGAATCTTACTCAGAAAGCTTTAATGCACGTGTTAAAATAGTATGTTTGGGGTTTAACAATATATCGCGTTCGTAAATAATAGAAAATCAGGGTCGCTGCTATAAAGGTGCCTATAACTGGGCCGTTTACCTTAGTGGACTCGAACCCGGTTCCACAATTTACGAGTCTGGCGCTCTACTACCATTAGACCACACTGCTCTCCAAAAGTTTGACGTTGCGAATGTAAGTACACGATTTCATAGCGTTATGTCGATGTATAAAAAGTGTCCGGTACAAAGCATAAACTTATAGCCTTCCAGATACCAAAATTTGGCTTACGTTACGCTGCGTCATTGCCGACGAGACCTCACGCATAACTGAATCACATTTCGACGAAACTATGCGCACAAAAGCGCTATGAAGTCTGCGTTATTCTTCGTGGAATCTTTATACCACCGTGGAGATATTTCCAATATATTGTCCGTGAGCTTCTCTCTCTCCTTCACCTTTCCGCGTGGCGTTCAATGGCGAGGGAAAGCCAAACTTCAGCTTTTCGATCGCTTTTCCTCAAATTTCAAAAAGAAGAGAGAAATAAATATGCCGTCCGCCTTTCCCGTGTGGACGGCTAAAATGAAAAATACAAGACGAAAGGTCGCTATACTATTGACAATCGCCAGGCGATAAAAGTGGATCTTAGTCGTTATTGAAATAGTGATGAGATTTATCGATTGAATGTAACAAAAGATATATAACATTTATGAATGAAATTTTACCAAATCAGTCTTGTACTCTTCTGTGAATAAATAACGATGTTAAATAACATTTTTCTCTAAATTGAAAATGTAGGTACAGTATAATTACTTCGGAGGTAAATAATAATAGCAATATAATAAAAAGAAAAACAACGCATGCTGCAAAAATATATGTTATTTTTTGCTCAATTTCAAAATTTTGGCATAATCGATATCAGATTTCTGTCAATCATTTACACGAGAAAAATTTCGAATTGGTTTTATATATTGGCATGGAAACCATCAAAAAATTCAATCTGCCACGTCATGAAACATCAAATTTTTATCTGTTTTTCACGGCTGGCGCAGCGCTGTACGAAATATTGTTTTTGTGTTCTGCGTGTTTTGTAATTAAATAAACACAAAAATATTTTTATCTTAAAATTATTGACATTGCAACCTTGCCTCATATACAGTTATATAATTATTGTGGTTATATAATTATTTTTGTAGCTTTAATACGTTTAATTTTTTTAAAACTACAAGATGACAATTTAATACTAATATAATGCGAACATTTATAAGATACACGAATCGGATTGTTGATTATTTCATTAAAATCTACAAAAAAATTTTCTTTATTTTTAAGATAAAAGATATAATATTATAGAAATGGTGCGGGCGATTGCAAAAGAGCTTCTTCGGCCACAAATACATAATAGGAGGATCGTTTGCACGCGATTGTTCGTTTCGCACACAATTTCGGCCGTCATTTCAATCGTTCCCCGTTTTTTCTTTCCGGTCCGATACGCCGGGCCGAAATTTTAATTTAGCTTTTCCGCTACCGCCACGAGTCTCGTGGCCGCCGGCCGTTATAGTAAATTGTCGTAAATTTATAGACACGCCCGTAGTCGCTCGGTCGTAGCCGCGGTACTATATCGCTCGTTTCATTATTAGTTGTCCGGATTTGCTCGCGTAACACGATCTGGCAGACGGCCAATTCTTTTTACTCTTAATTTCCGGACAACCAAAGTAAGTAACCCGTCCGGCGCGCTCACCGTCCTCCAATCTTTCCCACTTCTCCCTTCACAATTTTTCCTACTGAGCGCTGCTCCCCGTGTGTGTCGTCTCGCGCGCGCGCGATGGGAATGAATTCAAGTCTCAAGCAACTCGTATTTAACAATAAGTTTGTCAGGGGTTAAAAATCCCATCGAAAATACGACACGTCCCAAAGCTGAATCTATTTTTCTGTTGTTGTTGAGAATAGTCACAACCAAAATTTGACGCGTAATATTAAACAACAATTTATCTCGTGGGGTACCAGTTCCCAAAACTTGAAATTATCCAGGTAGAAAGACGAACATTATTTTCCGCGAGCGATCCAATATATTCATCAAAAAAGTGGGTCGCGAATTGCACGGATTACGTAGTTTGCGATTACAACCGCTCCGGATTCACTCGGAGTTGCCGATTACCTCCGGGGCACATTAAAACCTCCGGAAGTTCGCGTATACGCGAGATTACGCCCACTTCGATCGAGAGCGCCCCCCCCTCCCATCGTCCGCGCTTTGAACTCGCGCGCGCGATCGGCGCGGTATTATACCCCCGCAGGTTCCCTTTGCCGCCCGCAAAACCTCTTCTCTTCCGAAACCTCTATTATTAACCTCGTTAAGCATAATTAATTACTGCACAGCATGAAATCATTATACGTATGTTCTGCGAGAAACATTTGGCTAATGGTTCAACCACCGTGTATACGCGGTTGGAAATATGTATCGCGGCTGTCCGTCAACCGCTTGACAAGACTGCACGCATAAATCTTTGCACAATTATTCGCAATGCGCGGTGTAATATATCGCGATGTGATATATTAGATTACCCATCATTTCAACAGCTTTAAATTTATGCGCATAAATTTAACAATAGCGTTCAGGTCAATATTCTTATAACATAAACGTCTATCTTAATCCATATAAAAAAGCATAACTGCGAAAACCATTTTTAAATTAATTGGAAAATAATTTACGTCGACTTACTATTACATGAAGCTTATTGTATCCGTGGGTGTTCGATAAAAATTTTCAATATTTGAGATTATTCCAAACTAATAGATGTACATATACAAATGTAATGAGCATCAACATGATGATGGAAATAACTGTCTCCGTGATGCAGTCTTGAAAAATTTCTATTGCGTTATTGACGCGTTTCGAAGCGCCGACGATATTTTACCAGCGCTCCACGATGTACAAGCCGATATTGAGGATATCCTTAAAGTATCCTGATATATTCAAAACACCGTCTATATGTGTGTATGCATACACCTAGGCATACACGGCTGTATGCGATAAGCAAAGCTATATCGATAATTCTCAACGGTGCGTTAGGGGGGGGGAAGGAGGGGGTCACACGCAAATGTGAAACAATGTTTGTAAACAACTCGAGAGCAAACAGCAGCCGCGTTTATGTGGCAAACCGGAAGCAAAGTGGTCCGAACCGACAACTCTAATATATATATCCGGTTTATACCGTCGTCGTGTGCGGATGCGTCGTTTTGAATTAACATTCTCTTTGAATTCGATACTATTTGTTTTTGAGCGATCGAAACGCGCGTGTCGCGTTCATTAACGATTTAAAATTTGATTACATCTTCCGCATTCGGTAAATGACAGATATCGCGATATTTATCTGGTGATTGAAAAGAACCAGATTAAAAAATCCATCCAGTCGCGATATCGCGATATTTCACTTCGTTTGGCGTACATCCGACATGGGATCTGATAGAATATGTTCTAAATGTAAAATGAAACAATGAAAATTCGCAAAATTATCGAATCTATGTGTTACATACATACATATGTTCAATTAATAATTTTACAAATTTAATTATTTCTCGAATTTTATTCATTTTTACGTATCTATAAAGCACTCCTCAAATATTTATTTAAAATATATATAATATAATTTATACATATATGTATCTATTGTATGTGCAGCTTTATAAAGCTGTTCTCGTCAACCGACGTGTGATATTCGCTTTTTCTCATAATTCCAGGATTAAGGGCTCACGCCTACTTTTGCATTCACGATTAAACCCTTTCACGTCCTAGTTTTTGTCGCAGTCCAGACTGCACTTTTAAAAGTGAAGCTTATATAGGGCGTGGATAAGGAAGGGCAGCATGGGAGGCGAAAAGGATCGGTATTACCATGGCTGGAAGTAGTAGTAACAGCATTAAAATCAGACATTGAAACTAATTCGAGAATAATGGTGTCACGTCACGGCACATACATATCGACATTAAAGTACTTTCGTCCGGCAATCGCCGCACTTGAGCCGCTCGCAAACGAATATTATTATCGAATAATGCCGAAAAGTTTTTAACCGAACGCAGCCTCGCTCGATTAAACCACACGTTACGGAGCCAAACCTTGGGGAAGTTCTCTGATCAAATCCGCTTTTGGTTAGAGCGCTTGAGCGCTTGAGCGCGCCGCGCCGGCCGCTCAAGATTTATTAGTCCATCGAGAGGTGCAATGGCTATTTTCCTACGATCTAGAATACGGTAGTTGTGCAGTAGTTGTTGTATGTTTCCATGTAGTTTAATTTCCGTAAATTAAGTGAAATTATAAGGGAAGGATTTTGTAAATTTATGTAAATTTAATATCAGGTATAACTATAATTAAAATATGTTTAATTGATCTATGTAAGTTAAATTAAATTTAAATTAGTTTTCTCCTTTCCCGGATCCTTAAGATACGGAATATCTCATTTTAATAACACGGAAACGCGACTGACAGGCCTTTTATCGAGATAATTCAATTTAAGTTCAAGATAATGTAATTTCTGCATAATTTCTACTCTTTTTTAATAGCCGTAATTATTTTATGAAGTCAAAATTAACCCTTCTAATGAATAATGTTGTAAAGAAAGATATTACCGAAGCTTTTTTTCCACTTTTAATTAAGAAATGTAAAGGAAATGAAAATGAGTTGGCGCATAATTACAATATCTTAAAAGAAACGGCAATTTCAATTAATTCCAGTATCACAAGGGGAAATTCGTCATTTTGCGGTTATGGTCGCGCATATATACATGTAACAAATAATTTTATTGCCGAAACAGATCTATGGAGCCAACAGCATATGTTTCTCAGGGGAGGTACAAATTATGGCACGAGGCGACGGAGCGCGTTGCGTGAATTCTCCAACTATGTTCAGTAATCGCTATTCACACTCGGAGCGACCACAATTACTCTCTCGGAGTTATATATAACGCGATGCACGGTCACGTACAGCGGCACGCATGGATGACTTTTCCGCAAAATTCGTAAGCTCCGCGGCATTGTGTGCGCGCGTCGTATACGCCCGGGTATATCTACTCTCGCGGTGGAGGTTTCCCGCGGCTTTCTGCCCGTATTATAGAACTCGCCGCAAACATTCTACCCCTTGCTGCTTGTTTGCGCAACCGCATTGCTGAAACATGCAGTCGCCGTGATATCAGCGGCAGAAAAGTCGCCTTATTCGTTCGACCGCAGTGTTAGGGACGTTGTTCCCCCGCGCGGCGTGACCGCTTCATTACAACTTCCGTACCGAGAACACGGTCTAATAAGCAGAGCAGGGAGCTCTAAAACGCATCTGGAAAAAGTTCCACGTCCGATACCTGCCGCGGCGTAATCTATTTTTGTAACGTTGACACAAAGCGCGATATGGAATACTTAAATATAGAGTTATTTTTGTAGATATGCTTGTGTCGTACATAACATCCCCAAGTAGTAGAGTGATGTTAAAAAACGACATATAGTGACGTCCAGTAATTTAAAACAGACGCCACTTTACTATTTGGAAATTTTGCAAAATTTCAGTAGACTCAATTAGGTAATCCAAATTCTGCGATTACCTTCCGCGTAATATCTGCCGTGTAATATTCTACTGCAAAAAGTGGTGATGTGCTGTGGGGGATCAAGTATTTACGCTACATTCAATCCTATGCCTTTAATAAAAAATTTTGTAACGCAGCAAAATTTACACGGCACGATATATAGTACCGCGCGGAAAGCCACGATCTACGCTCGAGCGCGCAACGTCCGTCGCGACCTACGTGCCGACCTGGCGACTATTTTATGTCGGAGATTTCGAATTAACGAACTTTGAAATAAATGTTCGTACCGCATATTCATAAGATGACGGGGGCAATCACGGGCCCGGGAGCTAATTAAAACGTTGGGCACCAGCGCGTCGGTTGGAGCCGCGCCACCCGCGCGAAATCCGTGGCAGGACGAGTTTTCGCGATGTTAGTATTCATATTAATTACGCTTGGACTAGTGAACCGCGATTCATTCAACCCGAAAAAAGCACAATCTCGTACAGTGTATAATACTATAATACATCAGCTGTATATACTTGTTTAGACCGTCGTCCATATGTCGTAATAATTTTCCGTCAGGACATTATTTTTTGAACAATCAAAGTTTTTAGCGTCTCTCGAGACGCAAAGATATCACGATTGATGTACGTAAATTTTAAAATTTTAATTAAAAAATTATCCAAGCTTTTTTTAACGACGCTCTTTGAAATTTTACAATACGGACAAATTGTAGTCTCGTCCAATCCTTTATACTTTTCTATTGCTATCGTAGCTGAAATCTCGCGATATCGCAGTTTGAAGAAGCCAACGTCTATCCGCATCTCGCGTAAGTATGTATATCTATAGGCAAGCGCTTAACGCCGAGTTTCATCTCTGCAGGCGCTCCGCCGTGTGTGTCCCCCGCGCACGTTTCAATGTGAATACACACGCGAATGCGGTGTTTACTGACGCAATATGCCGAATCCCGTATTTGCGTTACTATGAAATATGTTACTCCCAGGCGGATACGAATCACTGATTTTACACACGCGTTTCCGGACGCCGCCGAATCGCTTTCGACCGAGCACGCTCGGACTCGCGCTGGAAAATAGAATATGGCACGTTTTTGTTCCGCAAGCTTTTTTCGTTCGATTTAATTTAATTATT
The DNA here is from genome assembly GCF_048541705.1 of Temnothorax americanus. Lineage (NCBI taxonomy): Eukaryota > Metazoa > Arthropoda > Insecta > Hymenoptera > Formicidae > Temnothorax > Temnothorax americanus. The sequence goes on along the minus strand of NW_027509678.1, from coordinate 438,339 downwards.
TCTCTCTCCCGTTGTGTTCCGCTAACAAAACTAATGCTGTAGTATTGTGTAGAATTTTGAGTGAAACTCTTACGCGTATATTCGACACAAACTTATATATTGTTCTTCTACAAGATAACTTTATAAAGAAATGGTAATAAAAGTCTATATTTTAACATTTTGAATATTGTATCTAAAACGAAAACTCGGGAAAAAAACATCCATAATTTAAAAAAAAATTGATATAAATTACACTTTCTTAGTTTTTATATCCTCTTCATTCTCAGTTTTAATAAATTATTATTAGCACATACAGCATTGAGCAAGGAAAACAAGAAGCTATGATTTTTCTCGCTAAAAGAATAAACAGCATTTTAATACCAAATCTTACAAAAGATATATTTGAGACTATATACTTTTATTTAATTTTACAAATTTTATAGATTTTATCTACATATCTCACAAGTACTTTAAAATGCATTTTTCGATTGAACACATTAAGAGACCATCAGACATCATTATTTATACCATTCACTTTACTTATTTGAAAATAAAGTCTGAAATCTCTCTCTCAAACGATACAAGAAAACATTGTTAGATTGTAGTCTGGTTGAAGCACACAAATCTAGTTTAATCGGATAAAATCACCTCTTGAATCCATCGTAAATACGTTACGAAGCGAGCTCTTCACCAGATCGAAGAGTCAAAGTTCCGAGTGTACTCTTCGTCGTGGCATCCGCATTTCGGCGAGGCGAGTTCCCCGGGATTTTCTCGCATTTTTCGCAAGTTAGAGGTAAAAGCCACCAATTGCCACGCTTTCCACTGCTCCATTCGCCGCGAACTTGATGGAGTGACTGTAACTCAACGTGTCGAACCGACAGCTGCGGCGAAACTTCCAAGTCCAGTTACAATGGGACCGTCGCTCGCGCGGGCGCGAGGGTGGGTCGGTCGCGCAAGAAAAAGGGTGAGAAAAGTGGAAAAAGCACAGACGGAGGGTTGCCTGTGTTTTCCGCTCCATTTGGTATTTCTTTCATAATGCGTACGCAGCCTGCTTTTTCGTGGCCGTCGTCACTTGTACTTGCCACCGGAGACCATTCAGTGCCCCTTTGGACGTTCAATCCCCATCGGACATTCGTCCCTTAAGAGCCGCGCATCCATCTATTGAGTTTTTTCGAGCGTGAAAATCTTCCATCGCACTTTCCTTTCCGGAGACAGGAAGCTGTTCATCGGCAGACGCTTTCAGAGCAATGTCGCATAACGATCGAGATATAAAATTTCTTAATATTAGTTTCTCTATATTTAAAAGAAAATGTTATTCGACAATTTAATCCGTGTAATTATATATACGGCGAAAACTATATACGTGTGAGCCATTCAATTTGATGCTTATCTAATTGTAAAATTTAATAACAAAATCAAAATTTTGTTATTAATAACAATAAACTGACGATTCAAGTTTTAGCTAATTTTATTTTTATTTTATTTTATTTTTGTCAATTTTTAGTTATTCTCAAATGCATGCAAGTTTTTAAAGAATACTATCTATACTGTTAATTCTCTTTTTCCAGAAAATCTATTTCAAGTCTCAAAAGTTTCACATAAGAATTTTGCGCATTCTGCAATATATCCATAAACTCTTCCTTTATCACAAACTCTTCAAGCATTTCGATCTCAGGAACAACTATTAGGGTTGAGCATGCACTTCAATCTCAAGGAAACTATTCGAACTACGTGCTACATTTTGATATCACATTGTAAAGCGGATCGAACTCCAGTTAAATTTCTAAGGGCGCCTAATGCAACTTTACGAAACTTTGAGTTTCGTATATCACGCATCCTGCGTCTATATGCGTATATTATACTTCCGACTCCAGGATCAATACAAGGATTATACTTCCTTCGTCGGATATACGTATTAACATAATGTATATAAAACGAGAGAGATAGTGATGGCGAACGGCTAAATAAAGAACGGTAGAATGAGAGTATTTTAGCGTATTCCATTGCTATAGTTGGAAAATACGAGGGAAGAATTAAACGGGTCATGGAAAGCTGTCCTAGGGGAATTATTTCCATTTAACGGCCCGGCTCTGGCTTCCGTCAGTCCTGGGCAAGCAGTCACGCGGGCACGATAACGAGACGTTCGCAATTATTCAGGTAGCGATAATTATGGCGAGTTATTTTGTCGGCGATGACGCAATTTGCCGCGTCACGTCGGCGATTTTTCAATCCCGCGGGTTTTCTTTTTTTGCAAGCTCCTCCCTTGACGAAGAGTTTGGGGTTCCCCGGGGGCTTAATGAGGCCGACTGAGCTTCGTCGGAGAAAAATGTCTCATATACATTATATATAGCTAGAAAATCTCTGAGACCCCATTCTCGAAAGTCGAAGAACCCTCCAAGAGGGTTTCTATTCCTTCACACCTTTCCATATATTTATTTGTAATATTGGTATTGATAGCGCTTCGAGAAATGTTTCAGAACAAAAAAATTTAAAAAAATAAAATTTTGACATTTAGTAAGATTTAAGAATATTTTTTATATTGTATGTTTACTATTTATTTAATATTTTTTCACAAAATATATATTTATTGCTAAATATTATTTAATACTTTATTAAATATTTTGTATTATTATATATTAAAAATAATAAAATAAATATTAAATAATAAATTAAATATTAAATAATAAAACCAACAGAGAGATACATTGTTTAACATGAGAACCTTGGATAAAAAATCGGACGCGAGCAATTCGACAGTCTCTTGCACATACGTAGACACATGCACGCACACATTGACTCTTTCTTATAATATATCAATTCATCGAGGTGATTAAAATCAAATAAAGAGACGGAAGCAATATATACGAATACGACACGAAACAATGGGGTAACTCTGTGACGCGGTCGACGATAAAGAGCGGATTGGCAGCCGGGGGATTAAAATAACCCAGTGCAGTTGCTTCGAAAATATTGGCCAAGGGAAATTGATATCAAACATAAATGCTTGAAATTGGTTAGTATCGATGTTACATATTCATCCGGCCGTGTCCGCGAATGCTATCGGATTTCAATAATTTATTACAATTCCAATTTCGTTCGCCCTTTTGCTCTTCGCGCGACCATCGGAATATATTCCATTCTAGATGGGATGGATTTCTTATCTCTTAATTGATTCATATTAGATCTCTGGATGTTTCATTATTATCGGCAATAAAATAAAAGTTTGAAGGAGCTTCTCTCCACAAAGTAAAATTTTGTTTCCAATCGTCGGAAAAAGTCTACTCTTAAACAATATAGCTTTTAGAAAACGAAGTACTTGTATATCGGTGATCCTTTTTTTATTGATGAAAAAGTTTGTTATAATAATACTTTTATTTTTTTCTTCAGTTACTTATTTACAAGACTCCCTTCAAAACACACTTAATATTATTATTACAACCTCTTTCTTATCGAGTAAGAATAAACTTATTCGTTTCTCTTAACTGCCAAGGTGTCCCAAAGGAGATGCGCAGAGAGCCGCGACATTAATTCTCACACTCTTAAACTCCAAAGACGGCCCTATAAGCGGGACGTAAACTTCAGCAAAGTGACTTCAAGCATGCAACGAGAAAGTGAACTAACGCTAGTGCCTTCTAATTGACGTTCCCTAATTGAAATAATGTCTCACCATCGCCTCCGGCCGGAGTTCTCTGGCCGTAATATCCGCGAAATTCGCAGAAGCGCAATTTATTTCTTGCATTCATTTGGAATCTTAATTTTCACTTCCCGGTTTCGGAGTCGTAATTACACATTGATCCATTGAGTCGCGCGCGCGGCACCGGCGGCAGAGGCGGCGGAGGTGGGATTTAGGAATGGAAGTACTCTCTCGGCAAGCACAAAATACCTGGGCGTCCTTTCGCCTTTTGATTCACTGATAATTATGCCGTGCTACAGCGAATAATAAGCGACAGAAGTTTTCGCTTCTCCCATCCGTCGCGAGCTATTCATTGCGGCCAGTCGGATAAATTATTTATTCTGCGCCAGAAGAACTTTAAGCAAAACGGACGGTGGAAAGAATTTCCGTGTCCCTCTCGCCATTCCCACAATTTATTTCGATTCCCATGGCACGAAGGATAAATTTAATTGAAATTCGCGTGATAATCCTAAAAAATATTACTTTTCTACGAACTGCACGGGCGTCAGGGGCAAAATATATTTACTAGTGGTAGCATTAAAAAATTCTTAGAAAACATTTCGCAGCAATGTATGGTCTAATTAATAAGGAAGGAATACATTGTCAAAATTAAGTCTTTTACCCTTTAATTGCAATTACGCTTATAATTATAATAATATTTTAATAAATAAAATGTTTGATACATGTAAAAAAATTTAAGCCACAATTAAATAAGCTACAATGCTTACAAACAAATTTTACATGATAAAATAAATACCTCTGATTGCGTTAAAATGTCATAACGGAAAGTTCAAATGTGTTCTTAAAGAGGCAATTTAAGTAAATTTTAGTCGTGAATTCAAGCATTCTTTGAAAGCACTTACAGCGCTACTTCGTCATTCCAAACGGATCTTCCGAATGGCTCAGAATGAAGCTCTTGAACAGTATAGAATCTTTCCGCGCTCCCGTCCTCGCAATTTAGTTCGAAGAAACGAGAAGTGAATTTATTAGTTGTAAACCGTGCGAAAAATTCTTATAAGTTATTCTTACAATGACTCATAACCCCGAGGTACTACCGGGTTCGAGTCCACCTGAACACGGGAATTTTTTCCACCAGTATATTTTAGACTGCGCCTCGCCGCACGAGTGGGGCTCGTGCGCAGAAACGGTGCCATCATAAGCAATTAATTAAGACCCCCAAAAGCTTAGGACTAAAGTACCTAAAGACACTACGATTTTGGAAAAGTGCTAGGGTGACAGACCTGATAAACCTGGTACTAGGCTAAGGGCTGGCCCCAAAACACCTATAGCAAAGAAAGAGCGGGAGGTACAAAGGATCTTATAGGATCTAGGTGCCATTGGGGGCTCAAGTAGAACCCCCCGCTTACTACTACTACTACTACTACTATTCTTACAATACAGCTGACATTTTGGTATTCAAGTTTGAGCTCGGCCAAAATTATTTCTTGCGTCTTATTGTTTCCGCGTACCGCGTACATCATGCGCTGCGCACAAATATAGAAAAGAAACGAGATCTGGATCGGTTGAGGAAAATTATGCAGCGAGTAAGGCCCTTACGTGTAAAAAATAGATGCAAGTAAATATGCAACAACTTAAATCACAATTACGATCTGAAGTTATGAAGTTTCAAGTGTACGGTTATAAAGATACACAGTCTACATGTCTCGTGTATATGCAACAATTGCACATCAGGACACTGGCCGCAATAACTCAGAAGATCTAGTTCGTTATTCCCGCGGGCATCAACGCTTATTCGGGTCGAAAAAAAAGAGTCGAGTCCAACGTATATAGTTGCGCAATTCACGCGGGTAAGTCTAAAATATGTTCACACCACGGCGGCGAGCCGGAAGACAAATCTCGGTATGCGCAAGCAAAAGAAAATTGGACACCTCGGAAGCACGGACGCGCGCAATCTACGCTATAATTCAACCCAATCTCGGATCCGCAAACAGCAGTTTGGCCTGTTACAGATCCGGCGACGATGCGCGGCAGTCGCAGTAAGAGCCTGTTCACACGAGGCGGTTTTGACGCGCGGTTGCCGCGCGATTTTTGCCGCACGTTAACGTTCGCACGAGCCGCGCGTGGCCGCGCGCTGTCGCGAGGCGAGGTGCGACAACGCGCGACGACGAGCGTCTAAGAAGGCTTTGCAGCGCTTTAAATCTTCCGCGTTTTGTGCTGTGTTAGATTTTATTTCTTTACCATGGAAGTGGAAGAAATAATATGTCTTTGGATTCTATATTGTCGCCACAAACGGCGTAAACAAAAGCAAAGACGATACTGGATACATCCTATTTTAAGGGATAAACTTACACACGGCAGCTTTATAACCTTATATCCAAAACTGAGAGAATTTGAACCAAAATTCTTTAACTATTTTAGAATGTCTATTAAATCTTTTGACAATTTGCTAGAGTTAATTAAAGACGATATATCATCAACTGCGAACATAATGAGAGATAATATTTCACCAGAAGAAAAACTCGTAGTTACATTAAGGTAAGTTTATTTTTGTTAAATGTTTTATACATGTTAACATATTTATTCTCATAGTCACAAACGGCGTAAATAAAAGCAAAGACGATACTGGGTAGATCCTATTTTAAGGAATAAACTTACACACAGCAGCTTTATAACTCTATGGGCCGATTTCACAGTCTCCGATTAACTTGATCCTTCGATTAAACTCACTCTTCGTCTCTTTCTAGGGGGACAGTTAGTGAGCCCATAGAGTTATAAAGCTGCTGTGTGTAAGTTTATTCCTTAAAATAGGATCTACCCAGTATCGTCTTTGCTTTTATTTACGCCGTTTGTGACTATGAGAATAAATATGTTAACATGTATAAAACATTTAACAAAAATAAACTTACCTTAATGTAACTACGAGTTTTTCTTCTGGTGAAATATTATCTCTCATTATGTTCGCAGTTGATGATATATCGTCTTTAATTAACTCTAGCAAATTGTCAAAAGATTTAATAGACATTCTAAAATAGTTAAAGAATTTTGGTTCAAATTCTCTCAGTTTTGGATATAAGGTTATAAAGCTGCCGTGTGTAAGTTTATCCCTTAAAATAGGATGTATCCAGTATCGTCTTTGCTTTTGTTTACGCCGTTTGTGGCGACAATATAGAATCCAAAGACATATTATTTCTTCCACTTCCATGGTAAAGAAATAAAATCTAACACAGCACAAAACGCGGAAGATTTAAAGCGCTGCAAAGCCTTCTTAGACGCTCGTCGTCGCGCGTTGTCGCACCTCGCCTCGCGACAGCGCGCGGCCACGCGCGGCTCGTGCGAACGTTAACGCGCGGCAAAAATCGCGCGGCAACCGCGCGTCAAAACCGCCTCCGGCCTCGTGTGAACAGGCTCTTATAAGGCCTGAACACACGAATCGACGAAAGACGTAAGACGTAAATCGTAAGGAAATCCACTAATCAGAGTCGACTATTCCTCTCTTCTTCCCTCTTAAAGAGGGGAATAGTCGACTCTGATTGGTGGATTTTTTTACAATTTACGTCTTACGTCTTCCGTCGATTCGTGTGTAAAGGCCTTTACATATTTTATGGCTGCAACATCGCATCGAAAGGGGGCCGAGAAGAAAAGCCGAGATTAGAGTCGCGAGAATCGAAGACAATCGCGGGTCGCCAGGGCGCGTCGCGTCGCGTCGGTCGGACAATTTGCAAATAGCCGACGTTCCGTGGAAATTTACGACACGTTGGTGATATTTCATTATAGGTTTTCATGGACGTCGCGTTGCGCGCGGGGGCACACATGTACCTCGTAGCGTAATATATGTCCTCACGTACCACATAACACATCTCGCGTATGTGCAACGCGTGTCCGCGCGAACTCGCGCGACTCGAACTCGGGTCACGTACTCGTGATAAATGCAATAACATATAAACTGTGGCGAGAATTAGAGCCCCATGGCGATTTATATCGAGGGTTTTCGCTTCCGTCTCTCGTCCCCCCCCCCTCTCTTTCTCACTCTCTCTCTGGCCTATCCTCCGGCTCTTTCTCCCTCTGGAAGACCACTGAGGTGCGATGACCAGTAGCGGGTTAGTAAAACTCGCCGTCTACAGCCGTATCGTGAAAGTTTCGCGAATCACCGGCGGCAATCCACGTCGATTTATGCGAGTCATAAATAAAAAAAAAAGAGAGAAAGAGAGAGAAGAGAGACGCGGGGCGAGGAGAGGCAGTAAGAGAAGGCAGAAAACCGCCTTGAGCTCTGACAAATTGGTTCCTGGAAATTTCAAGCCCTCTTTCTCTAGACTTTAGCCACTCGAAACGTTGCGGCTACTGGGTGCGGAAAATTGACTCGTGCCACCAATAATCGTAACTCAAAAGGCTTTTGCTGGAGACGAAAGAAGAATGTGCATTCGACATGTGCGCGCGTTGAATAATTTCGCGAGCATCGAGCACAGATTCCTCGTCGCCTCTCGTCAAAAGTTGCAAAAGATTGACGTGATCTTCCGGAAAATAAATGTTAGTCCTGACAGATATTAATATTCCTCTCGTATTCGCAGAATAATTATGAATGTACGAATTGTAATGCGTTAAATCGTAATTATTTCATTCACAATCACAATTTAACTGGTTTATATTTTATCTCTCTCTCCGATTTTGGCTGATATGGTCATGGAGGACCTTGAGACGCATTGTTTGCAATTGCTCAGTTTTCATATTTTTTTTTTTTTAAAGATATGTTGATGACATTTTCGCGATTGTTCCTAGATCTGGCATTGACGAGTTACTTAGAGTTTTTAATAGTTATCACTCCAGATTAAAATTTACATTTGAAATAGAAAAGAATAGTTCTCTAAGTTTTCTCGACACAATAGTGATTCGAGAGGGGACTGTGTTGTTTACGAATTGGTATCGAAAACCGACCTTTTCGGGGAGATACATAAACTATTTTTCGAATCACCCTCTTAAATACAAAATTAATATCATACGTAATCTTGTTGACCGAGCTATTCTCTTATCTGACGTACGGTTTCATAAGTTTAATTTAATCGAAATAAAAAAGATCCTTTCAAATAATTGTTATCCAATAAAATTAATTAACAAGTACATTAACATCAGACTTAACGAGCTACAGACACGTCATAATAATAATAATAATAGTTCTAGCAGTAACAGTGTAGCCCAGGATCCTCGAAAGTTTATCACTATACCGTATATTAAGAGTCTCAGTGACGGTGTTGGCCGTACAATGCGCGATGCAGAATTCAGGGTTCTCCTCACCATTCCGAAAAAGTTGGATTGTATTATCAAAAGGGGGAAGGATACGCTACCGAATCTTAAGCAAACAGAGTTGATATATGAGATTGATTGTGCTAATTGCAACGCTGCATATATTGGTCAAACAAAAAGGCACCTAGAGACACGTGTTAAGGAACATTTTTGTGATATTAGGAAGAACAGCGATAATCATTCTGTTGTTAGTAAGCACCGTCTCACGCATAACCACGATTTTAATTGGCAACAACCAAAAATTTTATATAAGGAGCGACACTTTAAGAAACGTGAAATCTCTGAGATGTTTTTTTATTAAAAAATGCGATTGCGCAATCAATCTTCAAAAAGACACAGAAAGTCTGCCCGCGAATTACAACCGTTTGATTGGCGTCACTTTATTTACACTTTTGTTCTGCTCGTTTTCCACCTGTGAACACATCTATTTATTGTATCGGTCATTTAGTATGACTTCGTCTGTCACGCTGTACGGATGTGTTCGCAGTTATGGCTTACGACGTTTCTTCGTTCTGCGCTACCGTTCTCACTTTCCGTTTTGACGCACAGAATATGTAAGCCTTACATTTTACTTTGTACATTATTTATAACTTAACTATTTATAACTTAACTATTTTTAACTCAACAATTCAATTGTATTCTTACTTTTTATTTTATGACTTCTGAACGTTTTTATCTTTTTGACTATCGTGAGTTTATTTCACTTTTTTAGCTTTACGTGTGCATGATGTGGTTAGGGCACGATGTCAGCGACGTAATCGATATTTTGTACGCGGTTTTTTAAGTTGCATAGCTGAATCAGTTGAGAAGGACCGAAAATGCGGTCGAAACGTTGTGAATTTTGAATATATTTATTATTTGGCCAGTCGGGTCGAACAAACACGACTTTTTGTTTTTTATATTTTATATTTCAAAGATGACACACAACACAATAGTATATTAGGCATTCTTAATGATGCAATACTTTTACTAAATATCTCATTAGTTTTAAATATGCACGCATGTCTCGAACTTAACTGCAGCTAAAAATTAAGTGAAGAATCAAAATAAATAATTTAAAAAAATTCACAACTGTATCTATAATTATTAAATTATTAGTAATATGTAAAAAATTATATTTTTGGAGAGAAATAGAAAGAATGTTGCGGAAGTTTTGGAAGTCTACATCTGAGGCGGACAGTAGGCGAATCGGTTAGATCAGAGTTGAAGTGCGGAAAATTAGGTGTCAGGCTTGGAAAGAGAAAAACAACGGGCGGTACTCATTGTTCCTGTGCATTCGTCTTTCGTTATCTGAATACCAATATTTTTTCACGACTTGACAAATTCGATCAGTATACGATTTTCCTACGAACACTCTTCTTCTGTCTTTGTCAATCTTCTTTTGTGGATCCATTTGTTGTCTTTACGCGCGTAAATAATCAGCGTGATTTGTTCGAGGAGTGTCTTGGTAATCTTGGTATATTTTGCAAGTATTTGTATGTATGTATGTATGTAAGTGTTTATTGCATTTCCCCGCAGGGCTTACAAGGCGTTTTTTTTACTGAGGAGCGTACCCAAACCTCTTACAATAGTTCCCCTTCTTTCATTTCCTGGCCATGTGCGACCTCACAATAAATCTTTTTCCCTTCCTTTAGCCCTCTCCTCTTCCTTCACGTCTTTGTTCGTCTCCCTCCACCTCTTCCTGTCTCAGCTCTTCCCTCCTGTCTGTCTCCTGCCCTGGGTCTGTTGATCCTCTTCCCCGCTCCTGCGGAGTTTCTCCTCCGTCTCTCTCGTGCTCTCCTCCACCTCCTACCTCCTCTCACTCCTGCTCTCCTCCTCTCCTCCACTCTCTCTCCTATTCTAACTTCCCCTCCCTCTCTCTCTCTTATCCTCGTCTCCCCCTATCTGTCCTCAGCTATCTTTACCCTTAGACTCTTTCTCGCTACCTCTGCCTAACCTCTCCAAATCTTCCCAGCAACTCTGCCCTCTCCCTCTCATCCTCCATCTCCACTATCAAAACCTCTCTCCCTCCTTCCCCTTTCCTTTCCCAGACCCTTTCTCCTTTCCATCCTACCTCCCTCTTACTCTTTTTTCTTCCTATGGCCTTCGTCCTCGTCCGCATCCATACCCTCGCCTCCACCGCTTTATCCTCGTCCATCTTCACCCTTCCCACTCTCCTTCCTTCTTCTTGCCAACCAAAGTCCAGCTCACGCACGCTCGTCACTTCCTCCCCTTCCTCGTTCCACTTCTACGTCGCCTTCTCTCCTTCTCCTTTCATCACCTATCTATCCGTCCAGCCCCTTCAATCGTTCGATCCATCGATCTGTCGAGCCGACTCCCTGCTCTGTTCCACACCTGCCGCGCCACCATCGCCAAACCCTCTTTCTCGACAGGTCAATCGATCGCCCGATCGATACTCTCTGCTACCAACTCGCTCAGCTCCCTCGTCGTGTAACCTGGGCTGCTACCCTCCGTTCCTTCAATCCCGCCCTTCTCTCCCTCGCTCCTCTTGTTCCTCCTCTACTTACAGTTCTCAGTCCGCTCCTCCACGATTTTTCTCCTTCGCATTTCCCTTAAACCTTTTCCGTTCACCTTCTGTATAATTTCCTCCTTTACACTTCTGCCTCCTTTCAAACCTCTGCCAGTGCGTCCAACTTTTCTCGGTTCCCTGCCTCTCCTCTCAGTCGTACCAATCCTTTTCAGCTACTATCCAGCGCCGCTGTCTCAACTTTTTTCCTCTTGCTACGCCCTCTAGCCTCTCCGCTTTTCCCACACAACCTCTCGCCCGTTGATGTCCCGCGCCGCCGTATCTACTTTTCTCCTCCTACCGCGTCCTCTATCCTCACCGTTCCCCTTGCCAACCTCTCTTCAGTCTGCACACCATTCCGCTCCGCGCTCATTACCACCGGTGCGCCTGCGCGAGCGCCGCGTGATCTCGCATCAGTGCTGCTGCCCCCGCTCGTCTCCCCCCTCTCGCTCCATCAGCCTCTCTCCTAACCTCCATATCACTCAGCCCTTTTCATCCTCCGTTTCTCTCCTCCTGCTTCGATTTTCCCGTCTCCTTCATTTCCTCATCTTCCTCTATGCCCTCTCCATCCAATCCGCCTCTTCCGGCCTCTCTCTCTCCCTTCTCTCTCCTCTCGCACCACTTTCTCCGCTCCTCTCTCCTTGGGCCGCGGTCCACCACGTCCAAGTTACACGTTACCCCCTATTTTGCAAGTATTTATTATATCTTATTTATTGTGAAAAGTCGCCCTCTTCATAATCAGGAAACAAGACAGTAATGCATTTAAAAGTTTTATAATTTTTAAGTTGTAATTAATTAATCTGATTTTAAATTAAATGAAATACATACTTTCGATAATTTTCGTATTTAAATAATAAATAACATAATTTTTTCAAAATGCAAAGTTCGTTATCCTAGTAACAGTTTTTCTTTTATCTCACAAGAGAATCATATTAAGATTAAAATGTATAAAAAGCGGAGAAAAGCTATTTGAGGGTTTTAGCGTGCAAGGACAGACGTGTAGAATAGATAAAGTTATACGCATGAAGAATAGGAAGACACAGCCAATAGATCCACAAAAGAAAATTAAAGAAGAGTAAACATAGGAAAATCACGAGTTCTGATCGAATTTGTCACATCGTAAAAAAATATTGGTAATACTGGTATTTCGCGCACATATACGCGTGCGCAGGTTTTTATATCTACTACATCACGGGGCTGTTCTTATTAACTCCTCTACAAAAAAAAACTTAACAGATTAGTCTGATTTTCATTGTTGCCAATCGCCAGCCTGGGGGATCAGTTCCCTCTCTAAATGTATAGAGAGCTATAGGCACACACAAGAATACTCTTGGTGGGTTGCCTGCTTTCGAAAGGTGGCAATCGAATAAAAACCGACAATTTTTAGTCGGATTTAAACTCGGATCTTCCGGCTCATTAGACCAGCGCACATCTCTCTGCGCCACAAGACGTGACCAAACAAGACGTGATGATAAATAATAATAATAATAACAACTTCATTGTGACCTTTAAGCTATAAGCTTCAAGGTTTCTTCTTTCTTTCGCTCTTAAAGAAAATTACTTGGACGACTGTTTCGCGTTTCTTCGCGTCAATTCGTTATGAGCTTTTGTTTCGGCCTAGGGGAGGCCGCGAGCGTGAAACCCTGACGGAGTTCTTTCGATACGCCGAGATTGCAAACGTAATCTCGAGAGGTGTCGATGTAATCGAAAGCAGCAATTTAACGTGTTCGGGTGTTATGGCGCCAGATAGGTAGATTTACGTAGATGCATACACAGGCGTTTTGAAGCTTCGATTACACAGCTATAGGCGCTACAAGCGCCATACTTTGATCCTTTGTGTACGTCGCATATCTGGAGAGACTCTTGTGCAAATTACGCTCGACTGCAGAGGACGGCCTTCATAAGAATACTCGACGATTCGATAAAAGCGTATATGCGTCACGAATGCTTCTCTATCGAAAAGATGTGTGCTCTCGAGAATTTTGCGCTATGTGTGAAACAAATTGCGGAAATTCAACAAATTAAAACGAGTCTGCCATCTCGCGAATGTTGAACATCTCATCTCACGTTATCACATAAATTAATATTATCATTACTTTCTAAGATTGGGAGGCAAATTATAATAATTGTGATAATTTTTATTATGTCGCAGTTATGTATAAATTAATTAAGTTCGTTCAAATATATTTGTCCGTTTGAAATTTATCTTTATTAACAATTTTATATATAATTATATATTTACTGCAATTTTTTATTATTATTTCTATTTAAGTAAAAACTTAAGTTATATCCTATATGTATTACAATATTGTACAGAAAAAATAAATTATATAGATATTCTAAATGAGAAAATAAAATTATGGGTAAAGCATTATCAAAAGTAATTAAAGCAAAATCAGATTACAACATCAAACAAGTGTCGTCCACATTGCATTCTGCAATGTGGATCCACAGGGCGATTAAAGATGAATGGCATCATCTGCGAAACGCCATTCAGATGATTATGCAAACATCATGGACCGTTCACTTTATAAGCGCGAAGGCGTCAATATGTGCCTCCGTCCTAAAGATACGAGCTCATTCGCGTGCAGACGTATACCTATGTAATTCACGTTACATTGCGCGTATAATGTAACTCGTGCCATATACACGTTCCGGCGCCATCCCCGTGTTAAACCGTGCAGCTGTCGATGACAACTCTCTCGTTATTGTTAGTCACGAAATTACGTTCCAGCGTCGCGTTCGAGGTATTCCGGAAGGCGCAAGAACGTCAAGGGAGAGAGACGCGCGCGCGTATCGGCTGAATTATACGGCGGTTCGTCTTGCCCCTCCCCTTCCCGCCGCCGCGTTCGCGCGCGTCCGATTATTAACTATTATTGCACCGTGACCGCGCATTCGAAACTGAAGCTTCGCAGATATTCTCTCCCTTCGATTTTGCCCCGCAATTTCGCAGTTTTTGTTTGACTATTTACAATATTAATTATTAGTATGCGAGTAATCTTCTGCACACTTACGAAGAGTTACGCGTAAACTCAAAAGAAGATTAAGAAAATATTTAGACGGCTCGAGTTATGCAAGGTTCTTATGCAAACTTTTGGTCGTGCAAAAGTTAATGACGCTGAATTAATCAAAATTATACAAATAACTAATGATATTTGCCTAAATAAATTGATTAGAGTAATTATTTATAACAATGTAATTATACATAATTTCTATAATATAATTTATACATGAGTAAAAAAAATCTTCTGCAGAATTATAAGTTTGGAATTTCTAGACTTTATTGAATAAAGAAACTTTGCAGTCTCGGTAATGCATTATCACTTACATCGTGAAGGAGTCGACGATAGCGCTAACTCAGTTACATCGCGCGCGTATTGTGCATGCACGCGGTGCAACGTGTCGCGCCGCTCCTCATTACCCGATCGCGCTCTTACGTGAACCCCGGGAACTCGCAGCACGGGCGTACGTATTGAGCGGATTAAAATATAAACTCACGAATAAATTGTAATTTCGACCCTGTGTTAAATTACTCGTATAAATTTACGACCGGAAAGTTTGAAAAAGCGCCCTGGCGGCGCGTATAGCGCAGCGCGCCGGAGTTTCCATTTAATTAACGCTATACCAAACTACGAACTTAACGGTTCCACCTTTATTCGTCGTCGAAATTACAAGACTCCGATTTTAGAGCCGCGCGCCGGTCGCCGCGCGAATAAAATCGCCTTCGCGTCTTTCGGTTATACGGCTCTCCCCCCCCCCATCCCGGATTGAACTTGTTACAAAGTCACTTCTTTCGAGTAAGTAATACCATTTGTCCGCGTAAATTCCGGGTTTTGGAAATTCCGCGCCGTATACTTCCCCGAAGAGAGGGTAATCCGGTCCTCGGAGCGATTTCAATTACACCGGAAAGCGTAACTATACTAATGCGCCACAATCCTTCATAAGGTAAAGCGACAATGCATAGCTAGGGCACATAGACACATTATACGTGCGCATGCACCCGGGAGAGAGAAGAGAGCGCGGGCGAGAGAGGAGAGAACTGGTGAGCCCCGGAGAAGGAAACCGTTCCCCGGATCTCTCCGAGGCCCGGTGGCACCGAGCCCTCGTCGTCGTCGCAGGCAAACGTGTCAAGTTGCCTTAGGCAAAGCTAACATCGGGGGTACCTCGAGATAGATATATATATACGCGCCGCCGTACCGAGACACGTCAGGACACTAGAGAGACAATTCTAGTTAGTGCCCGATTTCAACTCGACCTTCTCTCGTCTCGCCGCCCCTATATATCCACTTCTCTTTCCTCGTTCTGCCCTCCGTTCTCGTTGTCGCTGTCTTCCGGAGAAAGGGGCGATCGCTTTTGTATTCTTGTACTTCGCCATCGTTAGGAAGAACATTTCTCTCGTAACTAAAGAATTGAACGCCATAATCTTTTACGTTATTGGAATCGGTTAATTACAATCTATGCAATTATTTTGGATCAAAAGGTTCAATAGATTCAAAGATATAAAGATGTTTACATCAATTTGTACATGTAAGGCTATAAAATTTAAAAAATCGAAGAAAATATTTAACAATGTTATTGTTAGACTAACTCGTGTAATTATTGAATTTATAAGCAGAAGACAACTGGCAGGAGACAACACTGGGACGCAGAAGAAAATAATAACTTATTACCTGATGGTAAGCTATATGCGGCGCAAAGTAGCGTACAAATTTCGAGGGGAGTCAGGTTGCCATTATGGTGGCTGCTGAGCCTCATGATATTAAGCAGATTGCACGTATAATAGGGTAGTCTTCGTACGACTAGCTTATGTCAACAGCTTTACGCTTTATACTCGGCGGATGCGACTAGAAGGTATCTCTTAACCGATTACCGAGTAAAGCGTTTAGCGCCATTCGTCGACGTCATTAAGGATACGTGCACGCGTCGTTTTTTCTGCTGCAAATCTATTTTTCCAATTAATAAGTATTCATAAAGGTTCTGAAACGAAAATTTTAATTAATAATGTTTCGCACTTGGGTTTTCTTCAAAATAAAATCAATAAGCATTGTATTATTTTGTTTCAAAATAATCACAACCTCGTTGAACTTAATTTTTAATAAGATCGAACTAATTTACAGTTTCTCTCAAGCTTCTTTACATTCAGTTATTGTAAAAACAATACGAAGGGTTCAATAATAAGTTATTTATAGTTTTCATCCATCCAGCTGCGACCGCGTGATTCCCTTGAATCCCTCTCGCGATATTGTTTTAATGAGTAAACCAAAATTTCTCTCAGCTTCAACTAAAATAATGGCTTCCCTAATCTGAACAATCGAGGCAGCTCACACAGAATTGTTGCAGAAATGTCGGCCCGCAAGGCAATTGCATTTTACCTCCGCATCCGCGACATACATCCACGCGGAATTTCCGCGCCTGCACTCGCTTCCTGCATTTTGTCACGTACATCTTCATCATGCTCGCTTCAGCGCGGTTTCCTTTCTGCGCGAGCCGTCGACCCACTTTGGAATCGTGGATCGATTCAAAAATATTTTTCACGATAATAACTCCCGCGATTGCGAGGGACTGATTCCCGAAACGCCGTCGCGCACGTCCGGTCGGATGCCGGTATGACCGCGGAATATCGAGAAAAGATTTTTCCCAGTGTAACCGAGCGTTCTCGCGTTCCACCGGCCGCACAGCTGCACTTGCATTTCGAAATCATACTGCAATGCTGTTTGTATACAAGCCGATTGATATTGAAAATAAATTGTATTCATTTTTTTTAAATTATTTGCAATAAGTGTTAGAAAGATTTTTATTTTTAATTAATTGATTTCAATCAATTGGTTGTACAGAAAATTTATATAATACAAATTTCACGTGTAAAATTCTGTAGATTGACTTAAATCTGTAAAAAATATAATATTTTAGCATTTTTTTTTTTACAAAAAAGGTGCTGTAAGCCAATGAATAATGTAATTTTTACTTGCAAGTAAAAGTTTGCTTTAAACTTTAAACTGACCGAACCATACGCATATGTATGCATATGCAAATTTTATTTATACTACTTTTTATAATAATAAATAATTTCGTAATGATTAATATGAGAAATATCGTAGATTGGTAATTTAATTATTTATTTTAATTCCAGAGTGTTATTTGAACCTATTTTATTCTATCAGAAACAAACAAAATATGGAAATAATTTTCGGCGAAAATATCAAGCGTATTTATATAACACAATGTCCAAAGAGAGAGAGAGAGAGAGAGAGAGAGAGAGAGAGAGAGAGAGAGAGAGAGAGAGAGAGAGAGAGAGAGAGAGAGAGAGAGACCTCTGTTTCTCTAGAGAGAGAACGCTGTCGTATCTTTTATTTACTGTAATTGAAAAGTGATTACTTTCTCGAATAATCAAATAATTATCGCAGCAATAATGGCGCAAATGCGCGAAGCGCTGGATGTGCAGCGATCATCGAATAACGTTCGATTGGCATGTAAGAATCATTGGAAATTCTAATCTTGTGTGCTTCAGTTAATTACTTTGCCACGTTTACTGCATAGTAGAGCATTACGAATTACGCGTACGGCAGAAAATCAAGTTTACACTAACTGCCTAACCGTATAATTTCCACAACGGATGACTGCGTCATTATCGATCGCAATTTCTGAAACAATCGCGGGAATACCCCGAACGGGAAATAACGTGTGTGTGTATCCTCGGCTCGTAGCAATCCGTGCACGGTCATACAGTTATGCGTAATTGCACTCACGCAAGTTTCGACGAATACACGTGGAACCGGCAGGAAATCGAGTAATTCAATTCTCATCGGTTTAATGCCCCGCTCTTTCCGTCGGAAGGGCCGCGCGATATTAAGCGGATTATCGAAAACGTAGGAATCGACGACAGTCGGGAGAATTGTCGGGCATCGCGTTCCGATATTGCGTCTAATTGACATCTAATGGATCTCCCGGGAAGATCCGTTTCTCCTCTCCGTCTCCGCGAATTTAATTCGATCTCCACGTCGCCTTCGTAATGGATATAAGCCAGGCACCGACGAAAATCAATGAGAGACGTTAGGTATCTATCGCGCCTTCCGCCTTCACGCGTGCTCAAACGCGTGCACGTGGCAAATAAAAAATGGAAATTGGATTTCTCTAGACGCAATGCGTATGAAAGAATATATGATAAGGGTGATGGTAATTTAGGTTGTTACGAAATTAGTACGAGAAAATATACTATAATAATTATTAGGTTTAGTTCACACTATCATTATAAATTCAAAGCGCTAATAAAACATTTCTATTTGAGAAAGCTGAATGATATACGTTTCTAAATTAAAGGAATTAGCCCCGTGTTGCCAGTTGTTCTTTAAGCATATAAATTTACGGAATAATATACTAAAACAAATATATACGATATCTTTTAAATATCCTAATGACGGTGGCTAATTCCACATACTTTAGCTTCAGTTTTATTCGCAAAGAACCGCGTATCTATACACATAGATCTCGAAGTGGCATAACCCTCCGCCTCCTCCCGCGAGATTTAACTTTAAAGCCAGCCTGGCAATCAAGATACAGAGCTTACGTGCTTGAGCCCAAAGTTACACACGTTTTACGTACCGATATCCATTTTCTTGAAATCTCTTAGATGGCGCTGTGACTGCGCCGCGACTTACGCGGCTCAAGCGCCCGGGCGCGAGAAGAAATACGCGGGGAAAACCTACGCCGGGGCTTCTCTTCCGCCATCCCGGCGTAACGCGCGTTATCCCGCCGTGAATTAATTCGGAATTAACGCGGATCGCAGACGCCAACCGGCAAGCGTTTAATTATCGACAAAATTGAGCGTACCGTGGAGACCTACTACCCGTCACACTCTGTCCGTTCTAAGAACTTTGTGAATAATTAAGCATGTCCACCGGCGCGCCCGTACTAAATGGAATTACTAATTCGTCGATGCAATTTTATCATTAATTGGCCAATTAATGGTAAAACGCGGAGTGTAGAGATGCCGCGGGAATTGCTGCGCTCCAGAAATATTGTTTTGAAGCTACTTGCACTCCATGAGGTAATAATGCGAGAAGATCATTGTTCCTTTTAATTTGATTTCAAATAAGATTCTTTTCCGTAAGGCATGCGATTAATATTGTTCCATAATTCGGATAACAATTTCTTCGACTCATTTATTGCAAGAATATGCGCAATAAATATTAGAAAGTAGGTATTTTATTTAATATTATTAATGTTTGGGGTATGTTACCAATTTATTACGCGATCATTTTCTTTGCCTTCTAATTATTTTATCTAATTTGTTAATTTATCAAAAATTAAATTCTTAATTTATACGTGAGATATAAAGTGGCCAAATTATATAACTTAATTGCGATATTTTTAAGTGATCTCGTCTTTCCGTTCTTCGGGACGTATCGATTTTTCGCGCGCAAATAATCCGCGCGACGTGTTCGATAGCGGCGTGGAAGGGTTGAGGGTGCGTACGTACGGTTGAGGGTGCGTACGGTACGTACATTGATTTTCGGGTCCGCTCTCACTCGCGCCAGCCATCACCAGCTCTTCGCGAGGCGAGGATGTTCGCGCTCCTGTTCCTGCCACCCTAGAATTGTCACGGATTTCTGAATAGCGGTAGATGTGTAATTTGCGAGCGCGAAACGCACCTGCCTATTGGGACGCGGGCGCGCTAAATCACGCAGCGCACCGCGCGAGTAGGAAGAGTGAATGAGTTAAAAAGGACCGAACCGTGCTGTGGACAGCAACTATACCACGTAGCACAGGTGGTTGCGCGATATATACTTGCGTTTTTATGACGGCGAAAGAAAACGAGACCGGCATAATATAACTGGCTGCGATGGAGAGAATCTGCCTGATTTTTTAGCAAGAATCGTAGTCGCGTTTAATAAGTTCAGGAATCGTTAAAAAAATTTTTTTTCTTATTTCTACGCGAATTGCGCGAAAATCTCCACGCAAAGTGCTACAAAGTATAGTACATGGTAGGAAAATAATTACTCTTCTCGTAATTAAATTTATTAATTTTGAAGAGCAACTTGTATATTAATATTTTTTATGCCTTGTAATAAAGTATATTCTGTTTGATGGTTAAAAAATTAATATACTTATACTTTTGTAATAATATAATTATAAATAAACATATATATAAAAACAATAATATTCATGAATATAAGAAAACGGGCTAATTAAGAGCCAGGCGCGGTAAATGATGCGCAAAAGTTATTTTTATTTTTTAATTTTTACATATTTTCCAACCTTAGTAACTGCGCGCCGACTAAATTGTCAAACTTGCAACACATAGCTCTGACACTGTTGTTTATAAGTCCACTGATTTGTACACAGAAATAAAATTATTAAGATAAAAGAATTTAATAGTTGTTGCATAAATTTATGCGATAAAAGAATAAAAGTACATAATGTCGTTTAATAATACAAACTGTGAATTTAAACGCTATTTTTTTCTATCGAATTAATCGGGTGTTCACGAATTTATAAGTGATTGCTGCCGACGAAGATTTTGCAACGTGACATGACAGCAAGAAGCTTACTACTCGACTTACAATTAGATGCTTTCTGCGACGAGGAAATATTTACTACGTACAAAGGGATCCGTCATGCAGCCGGCAAACTGTACGCATATATAGGGTTAAACTGTAGCTATTGAATTGCGTCTCACAGTCATGTGTAACCGAGAAAATGCACATTAACAATATTATAGAGTGCGTAATTGTACATAGTACGATAATTAGTGGATATTAGCGTTACGTTTGTATCCCTCATTGCTGAAACTCTTCAAAGCCCTTTAAATACAATACAATATGAAGAAGCAGAAAAGGAAATAGATAATGATAGGTAATAAGTAATTCTTTTCAATAGAGAGTATATCGCAATAATAACGCTAATGGGTTGATAGATATAACGATGTTATTAATAATAATACGTCATGGCTCCCAATACCTACCTATTTTACATAGGTTACATACACATATGCCGTTTTAATAATTACACTCGCGATATTCATCTCAGTTGAGTTGTGCTTTCACGCGAGATAACTGAAATTACAGGCCAACATCATTAATTAACCCGAACATACAGCGACCCTACTTTAAAGGTACAAAGGATGGATTTGTTAATTTATCTATCAAAACATGACAGTAATTATTTTAGCATCCATCAAAAATGTTATATATATATATATATATATATATATATATATATGTGTGTGTGTGTGTGTGTGTATGATTAACTAATCCTTTCGCCTGATGAATACAAATATACGTGTTCGTGTGTAAACGTAAACATTATAATTATTATAAATTATTGCAAATCGAATTTCCTGCAGAACACTTTTTTTCAGATCATCTGTCATCAAATATGTACATACGGACCGGAAGTTGCGCTGATTTTTTATCCGGTCGGCTAAATTGTTCACGGAATAAACGAGCAAACGTCGACGAGCATGCGAGCCGAATGAATAATAATAGCTGTAATAACCCAAACATGCCGGTGCATTTCCGAACAGGCATAAAAGCCGTTGGAAAACTCAGTACTGGAGATTGACGGCCAACAATAAGGGAGAAAATGGATACGTAGATACGATTGGCGAAACTGCGCGTGTCATTGTCCATTGTTGCGCGCAGCTGCGCGAGTTCTATTCATGTAATTGGCGCGTCTATAAAGCCCCTGTCAATATCACTAAAGTTAAAGTATCTCAGATATAAATTTTATGTAAAAATCTTGAAAATTAATGTTGTGTAAGTAATTGATTAAATCTTTCTACAAAAACTTAATTTTTAATTAAGCTTCTAAACAGAAACACAAAGCAATTTTTTTACCACGTAAAAATATTACGTGTTAGGCATAAACAGAGAAGTCAACGGTCGTTATTATAAACTAACATAAGCTCTGTAAGAAAATCAACAGCCAAAATACGGGCAAAGGATGTTGATTTAAAATATAATCTAATTTATTTACAATAGTATATTAATAGTTATTTACAATAGTGTATAGAATGTTCTCTTTCTCTTTATTAATTTTTATATATAACGTTGACTTCCTTATTCTTTTTTTTTTTTATTAAATTATTGATGCTGAAGAAGACTAACAATAAGTACAGTTAATACGTTCAATTGGTTCTGATATATACTTTTAAAATAAATTACTATTAAATAAATAGATGTACCACTAAATAAATTAGATATTTTTAAAACCAACATCTATATTTTACTCGTATTTTGACCGTTGACCTTCTTTTTTTTATATGTTTAACATTACTTCTACTTTATATATATATATAGATTAATATATATATATATATATATATATATATATATATGTACATATATATATATATATATATATATGTATATGTAGGTCCAGAGGTATGTTCCGGGACTGTTTACGTTTTTTGAAATGTACAGTCCTGGAATATAACGCATATATATGTAATCAGATTTAAAAAACTGTCCCGAAAATTTATATATATATATATATATATATATATACACGTTATATCATTCATAAAAATCTTACTAAAGTGTAGACATTACGAGACGTAATTACAGTATAAAAGCAAAAAGTTGTAAACAGTGCAAATAGCTTGTTTTAAGAAATTAAGAAGAAACAGAAGACAATTATTATACACAGGGTTATTTAGTAGAAATAACGACCTGCTCGCAAGCGACACGATAGCGTTCGAAAATTAGACTTTCAGGTGCTGTGTGAAGGCACGTTTCCGCATAATTTCGATGAAATAGGTAGGGACTTTATGGGCACCTTCTAGACACAGGTATATGTCGTATAAGTTGTACGGCTGTGCATGAACATGTACACGCTTGCCCGGCGGCGCTTGAAGTGCGTTATTCTGAGTGAATTGGAGCACCCTACCGGAGGACGAAACTCGTTCCTTGTATCTTCGCGGGCTGATGAATGTGTCTCGTTAGTCGTCACTTGCCTCGGTAATATCACCAAAATTCGACTATTGCCTCGTTACACCGGCATCGTACGTAATTCTATGGAGCTACCGATGAAAAGGTGCTTTGCATCTTGTATGTCGCTTACAATTGCACTTTCATGCTTCGCTTGTTGCAATTTTCGTAATCCAAATTGAATGACAGTCGTATATTCGACGACGCGATCTAAATGATAAAAGAATTGCTGCGAGTGCGAATTAAGAGATAGTTCTAAAAGCAAACAATACCAAGCTAAAATGCAGTTAGTCTACACAAAATTTTAATTATTCTGCACAATATTTATAACATGCAGCTACCACTTAAGTCTCTGTTGCTCTGTGTTTTTTATTAAAAAAAAAAACTGCTCCGTCGAACAAATATAAAACAAAATGCACTCTATCTAACGAGATTAGAGGGAATGAGAGAAATTTAATGCTAAACATTGAGTCGTATCGCAAAACGTGAAATTGTATAATCTTCTCATTGAAAGGGAGAGGTACAATTCTATATATTATTATATATGTTCGATATCTTTGCAGGTGTGCAGTTTTACGATACATTTTGCGAATATTCCATCGGTGCAGTCCAATGATGCATCGCGCACACTGGATGCACACGGTTTGCGTATATCCATGCTGATTCGAAAACCAACCAATCGTGCGTACCGAGCGGGCACAGAATCGTTATATCGATGTGCAGTCCAATGCGACGGTATACCCGTGCAATACCCCCTGAATTGCTCTAAGCGACACGCTAGAGCTATGACGTTCCAGTTGTCAGCGTATGCTCCAGCACTTAACCCTTTATTAGCAATACGCTCAGAAATTGCTGGTGCATGACCATCCCTAAGTACATTGGTTAATGACAGTCTGGAATTATGCCACTGTGCTGGCGCATATTAAATTCGATCAAGAATACGAGAAATTCGAAAGTGCGTGACAGTTTGGCGTAAATAATTAAAATCATAATAAGGATATATCTGATTTTGCTACGATCAATTTTAAACCCATGACATATAAAATTATTATTATCGATTTCCCGTTTGCTTTGTTGCAAATATGCGGTTTATTAAAATTAAAATTACTGTAATTTTAATTAAATTTTATTATAATCTTTATTTTATTTTAAATCGATTAGCTTATACGCGCTTGTTATACGCTTGTTATATCTTTTTAATATCGTTAACAAATAAGTAAGTTTATAATACAGGTGGTATTTGACAATGGTATAATTAGACAACAAGAATTCGTACTTCGAAAAAATCTTTTAGATTTTTTCCTATTCTAAATCTAATTTTTTATCTAAAGTTGTCGCTAAATATACATTCATCGTTTATATAACAAAATTGAAGGTAAAATGGTACAATATTAATAATTATTTTAATAATCATAGTAGTGTTTATATACGCTGCGTGTCCTGAACGCAACAATATTTATCCTTCGGTTATGCTTTTATTCCATTATTCGTCTTAATCACATTCACCTACTCTCGGTTCACTTAATTATAAAGTGCCACCTTAATTAATTATGGAAACATTGTCGTAAGATTCAGCTCTGAAATAACAACTCGCAACGTGCACTTTCCCGGAATATATGCGTGAAGAGTTGTCTAGAAGCTTGTGAAACGTATCGTCGATACGTCTGTGCATTAGAATTGTATTTATTTTCTTTCCCTCTGGCGCGTCCTCCAAGAAGAGAGAAACTTAGTATTGAACGGCAAATGAGCTTAATGAGAGCTTGTCACAGACAAAAAAAGTTAGGAACAGAAAAGCTGGCCGTGTAGGGTGAAAACGCTCGCGGAAGAGAGGCGGATTCTTCCTTTTTTCTTGCCTTCGTCCTTTTTACCCGTCACCAGCGACCACCCTTGCAAACACCCCTCGGCCACTTGGCAACCGTTCAGGAAAAAAGTTTGGCCGAAAGCTCGTTACTTAGCTTGCGGACAGAGCTTTAGACACCGTTTAGTGAGTGGCCCACGACACTCTCTTTCTTCCACTTCTCTCCGTACGCTTATTTTCGAGTTTCTTTTTTTATACGACGAACGGGAGGTCAAATGAGACCGAATAACGAATGGTCCTTCGGCGGCCGAGATCGATACCTATACAGAGATACAGCATCTCAGTGATACATTTTGGTATAGCGCAACTTTCCGGGTTCTTCACCTCCGGATTGTATGTCCGTAAAAATGTAAGAAAAATACAAAACCATTATCGAAGCTAAATTTTATTTTACACAAAACACACGTATGTCATTAAAGACATTTTCTGCAAGAAAACAGATTGCGAGAATTTATATTTCAAAGAATGCTTTTGCGTGTAAAAAATAATTGCTGTGTATACTGTAGCTTCTTTTAGCTGCATAGTTTTGTTTTTAGTAATTTTTCATATAATCGTTCCTCCAAATATTAAAAGTTAAACTTTTAACGTCAAGAGTTATAATGTAATAAAAATTTTGCGTGAAATTTTGTTAAGCAAGGAACTAATAATTTTTTTAAGAAGCTTGTTACTAGAAGAAAAAAGAAAAGCAGATGTTAAAGAACATTCTGCACTGACATCTCTCGCATCTCTCGCACGAGGTCGTCGTAGATTATACACATCGTAATCGTGAGAGGCACAAAACTGCACTTTTCATAGCAATATCACCGCGAACCGTGTATACCTATATTGTACATTCGCCTGCGAAATTCCGTCAGACGAGCTTCAAAAATTAGATCGTAAACCAACCGACAAAGTTATTTCCGACGCAATAATATGCTATTATCGGTGCAGTTGGTGCGTGGTTGAATTTATTTAACAAAAATATTTTACATCCACGCACGCTCTTGACTCTCATATGATAACGATGGACATTTTACACAATATGTGTGCAATATATGTACCGCGCTAAGTCGTTTACGTTCCACGAAACGTATAATAACGTGCGTTCTGGGTGCTTCAAAGGTTCCACGACGTCGGCCCCAGGCGCCATCCTAGAGCAAGGGGGGAGGAGTAAAGACAATTAAGAAAAAAACGGAGTCGGCTCGCGCGCCAACGCGCTGCCTCTTCGAGCGTATGGGAATTTTATTTATGAGCTTTTATATAACATTCCGGGGATGCTAGATAGTGTCGGCGTTTATTGCCTCGTGCCGTAGCAGCCTCGCGCTGCAAGCACAAGCCCCCTCCCCCCTCACCCCCACCCCTACCCATCTCCTTCCCAAAACGCCTCGTTTTCACCCTTGAAATGTGTTAAGGGAATTCCTGCTGGTGGGATTTCGTGGCCGGTCTACCCATCCAAGCGAAAGACACACATAAACTCCCTGAATATTTTGCGATCTGGGTGGAGAGGTTCGAAAACCGACGGCGGCGGACCCACGGACGCGGAAAAATTCGTGAAACGAAGTATAACCCCGTGGGAGCGGGAATAGCGCCTTCGGGATAATGCGATTTTATGCGACCCGCTTCCGGAGCTCCCGTTTGCACGTTCTCGAGCGCGTTTATGGCGCGGCGCGCATCCTACCGCAACAGCCACCGTGACGCTTTTTACGGCGTAACGCTGTTACTTCTAATTCGCGGATATTGTTCGTCGTGATACGGATAAATAATCGTAAGATCCCGTATAGAATTCGGCTTGTAAAAAGAATTCATGTAACGTCTCGCGCTAGTCCCAGGTAAATATAATGTACGGTTTATTAGATCAATTACGGATTTAATATGTCATTATTATAGACGCAATGTTTTTTCATGTTTAGTCTTTATGACGATGAGATTAAGTGAGATTAAAGAGCGAGTAATGTTCCCTGTGACGTAACATTGTTTCCATCTTAGATATCATCAAAAAAAAGGAAGCATTTAATATTTAATATCTGGAAAACATTTGTGCCATTTAATTGGATATTTAAAAATATTATTACAAATGTAGAAATTTTTAAAATATTGTAACAAATTTGTATTGCATCCGTTGAATCGAGCCAAATATAATACAGGTAAATATACGAGAAGTAAACTGTTAATAAATCTCCGATAAATTTGCGAGGTTTCATAGCAAATGCCATGCGAATAAATTTCGCGAGTTTGAGAGAGAGAGAGAGAGAGAGAGAGAGAGAGAGAGAGAGTGAGAAAGAGAGAGAGAGACTTGGTAATATCTTTTGAAAATAAATTATGTCAAAAGCGGTTTGGTGGTTTCATGAGAATTGAATTAAAGGGAGCCATTTATTTAAGAATATCTGTTACAGCAATGATAATAATTCATATACAATGCGAGAGCAGGTCTAATATCCCGTGCTTCACGAATGACTGGTTTTCCATTACGAATACTTAATTAAATAATCTCAAAGTTCCTGGAAGTTTTGCCTTTAATAAAGCAAAGCCTTAGCGAAGAGAACAGCCCCGTATAATTTCTCTCTCTCTCTCTCTCTTCGTGCTTTTCTAAAGCTTCCCTATATCTATTCCTTCTACGATAGAGATACATTTCAAGGAATAACGATATTGCAAAATGTAGAATAATTATCGAATTAAGAAAATCGACGTTCTCATATCTTGATAACAACACACATTCATATCTCATAAAAATTGCAACAGTTATTTTAAAATATATATTATGAAATACGTAATTACATATGTCTTTTAAGATAATATGTAATGTGTGCTAAATGTTTTATTAAAAATATAATATATTATTCACTATAAAAAATAATAAAAGCTACAAATCGAATTTTTAGCGAACATTTTCACATCAGAGATGACAAATGCGAAATTTTTAATCCATTATTCTTACGATTATATGGTGAAGATATATAAGATTTCTTGTTTCAAAAAAAAGCAAACGCTATTTTGCGAAAAATCACGCAAATTTATGGGTTTCTTTAACATTCTTTATTATCGTAGAAGAAACGGAGGAACTAGAATGGACTGCTCCAATCAAGTATTCATCTCGAGCAACAAGCTGGAGCTGCTTAATTAATAACGTGACTGTATTCGTGAGCATTCATTTATCGCGATATGCTTTTCTTTCATTTTCACCTCCTTATATACTCATTTTTCAAGATTTTTCCATATCATCTCTTTTTAAACGCGCCGGCGTATTTGCGGTATCCTTTTGTGGTCATCGTGCTCATTTTAATCAACTACATTGATTTAATTTTGCTTATATATCAATTTTAATATTCTATAAATTGTGTAACAGTTTAAGTGGGAAATTTTATAAAGAGAATGACAAAAAAGAAGTATTTTCGAAAGAGTTCTAAACCGAAAGCCAACTTTATTCAATATTTCTCGACTCAATCTCGTTAAAAGAAGATGGCGTTTATATAAAAATTATATTTTCCAGCAATTATACAAATATCAAATGGTCAATATAAAGTAGTAAAAACTATGATGCACCTTATCAAATTGCGATGCAAGACCAAATACACATTAAATAAAATTAAAATATATAAAAAAATTCAAAATTTTGCAAAAAAAAGTACGCAATTAAATTGATTTAAGAATAAACTTGATTAAAATATCAATTTATTGACTAATTTAATTTATATATATTTTAATATTCATCTCTCAAACTTTTTTATGTCGTTCTAATGTCACAAGGCAGCGACATATTTACACGGTAATTACAAGTACTAAAATGATTACGGGACATGTAATATTGCATTGCGTTTCAATTAAAAAGCCTCGCAAATGAATCGAAATATATATTAGAACCAAAATTGTCGATGACTTTTATACTTTGTGACTTGTGACATTCCAAAAGTGAAGTGTTGGACATTGCGCTCTTTTCGCGGCGGCAATTGAATCCATTTAATCCATTTCATCTCCAATTGTAGGGGACGACTAGAGCGCTATATTGCGCCGCCTGTCGCATGAAAATAGTCGCACTCGTTGCGGCGTGAGTCCGCGTGGAAACGCGAAATATGCTTACGGCTTAATTACTGTTGGCAAATACGCATAAGCGGAAGCGCGGGGGAGAGGAGAAAGAGGTACGCGCGCGGATTTTGCGCGACGGTAAATTAATGTTATTAACTACACATTGTCACATCACAGCCCGCTTGAAATTCCAAACTTTGTCATCGCTGCAGTTTATTAGTGATAAAATGCGCCATAACAAATTTGCACAGCGCTCGCAGGGTCATTAGATTCACAATGATTATTTTCAAAATGCTGTTGCAAAAACTGTTTAGTAAAAGACTAACAATGTTCGAAAAGATGATATATAGGTAAGTTTAGAGTTTTGCAGTAATATTTTGTGTGTGTCATGACTAATACGTCGGTAAAAATAGCGCAAATTTCTCTATATATTATATATAAAACAGATAATTTTTTTAACTTGTGATAAATATTATTTTTGTCATAACACAGGATCAGATTTTTGTATTTTTTTAAAGCATATTAATATGGAAAACTAGTGGAACTTAAAAACACAAGAATATCATTATACGACCATTATTTTTCAGCAAAGATTTTTTTTTACTCTTTTTACGGCATAATCGACACGAATTTACATCTTCGTCGGATTTCGTAGCATAACCAAAGAGCAGACAAACGGAGAAGCGATGGACACACACACACACACACACACACACACACACACAGCATCTCGTTACCCCTCTCTAAATTTAATCCACGGCGGATCGAGGTCGCGCGATTCAAATTTTCCGATCAGAAGTGGACACGTATCCCCTTATCTGATCGACGAGTGCACTAGCGAGCGACAGAACCGAATAATGAGAAAGGGGGATAGACAGGAATTTATATCGCATTCGGGAAAAAAATGCTCGCCGTTAGTACCCCAGAATCATCGATCTAGCGCGGATAAAGATATATTACGCAAAAATATGATCTGACATTCTCACGAATTTACAGAGAGAGCAATAAAACAACCTACATTTCTTCTTTGATATAAAATCTCGATTGTTAAGTTACAAATTATTACAAATATTAATAGTAATATTAAAAATCTTACGTAATTTATATACGTAATCATATTCATAAGTAAAACGTTTATTAGTTCGTTAACATTATGTATTTATAAATATATGAAAGTTTATAAAATATATATAAAGTATATATAAAAACCTTAAATTTTTTCAGCAATCAATAAAATATAATTACAGTTTTGTAAGTATTTAGAATTTTATAAGCAAAATACAATGCCAAAAATATTTTGTTTTGCAACGATAATGTACATACAAACAAATACGACAAAATTTCAAAAACCACCATTGAAACGACATAACAGTGTTTGCTTTGAAAATTTGATATGCACAGTACGACAATCGCTAATTCTCACACAATTCTCGGTTCTCTTAACAAAAACGTCATTGATATTTAGGAACATCTCGTCGTTTCGAATCGAATCTGCTTCAGGACTCAAGAGCTGCTTCGAATTTCTCGATTGGAGGTACGTATCTTTGCCCACCGACGTGAATGAACAATGAAGAAGAGTGAAAAACGATGATTGAATGGAATTTTTCCGATTGGTGTATAGAATGAAGTAGAAAAACTATACGCTTCCGCGCGCGCGCGCGCGCGCACGCGCTCTCGAATCATGCATTCACGTTGTGTAAAGGTTACGGGCGCTGTTTAACGTATATAAGAGATTCGCCGTGAAAAGATTATAGACGTTTAATCGTGGATAAAGTGTCGCTACGCTACCGGGAAGAAGATAGGAAAAATGATGTGAGATACGGGGCAACATAAAGTTCCAGAGGCCATTATTACATTCTGCTGACGGTATACGTATAGCTATTTCGCGTAAAAGGCGGGCTGGCAAAAGGCAAGAAATGGCAGTATCGTTTCACGAGGCACATCGACCGACGAGATCCGTTATTATTTATTGCTAGCACGAAGCACCTTTTCTCTCTCGTCATTTTGTCGTGTTGCAACACGAACAGATGCGACAGCAGGAAAACGCTGGCGCGAAACGCTTAGCTTGGAAGAGGTGAACGAGCGCGGGTCTCTCTTTTCAGAAAACAAAAAAAAAGGAACAGAAAAGAAAAGTGTTATTGTGAGAGGTAGAATCCCGCGGATGTGCGGCGGTTTAGTTCGACTTTGCGTCGGATAAAAAGTTAAAAAGCAGGATGATGTTGAATTTTAAACTTCTCATCAACGCGGAGTTACGATCTTCGTGGTTTCATTGTTTTTACTTTATTGCGAAATTTTTATCGTCTAAAGGATAAAAACGACTTACCCTCTTCGGTAACATCCTGCAGACTACCGGAAGTACCCGTTTTTCATTCATTTATTATTCACTTTTGATAGCACATATTCAAATATTAAAAGAATTATACGTTTAACCGTCTGATTCCTATAAAAAAGAATATTCCTTTAAAATCTCATTCTAATCTTATCGTGGTTAATTTAGGTAACAAAAACGAAAGGAGAAAAATATCTAAGTATTTGAAATAATTAATTTTCGTCGTACAGATATATTATTCTAATCGATCCGTGATTCTCAAAGTTAAAAAAATAAGGTGAGATAATTTAAATAATTTTAAATCGCTTTAAGCGCGTACAATTTTTGCGAGACAAGATTTAATTGTATGGAACATTTATTTCTCACGTTTCCTTCAAATTCTCCTGAACGGTAAGAAAAGACTACAATTTGTATATTGTGCAACAGAAAATTCTGTCGCTCTCTCTTTTACTTCTTCTCACACTGAAAATAAAACTTCTATACTTCTTCATGCTTGGATAATTTACACTAAAGCGAATATGATATTCCTTTGATATGATGGAGCCTGCAATTCTTGTAGAAATTTCCACATGCATTCTCACCGATTGTCCCGTTTTTCTTTTACCTTCTCTTCGCTATCAATGAAATATACAATTGAAGATTTGCGCGTAGAAATTGGGTAAATTTTCATCTCTATCAAATGATCTTGGCCTGAAAATAATTAAAAAACGATAATAACTAAAAATTCACGAGGTCATTGTGTCGAGAGCTTTGCGCGAATGAATTTTAAATATAAGCATTGACTCGCCCCTGAAATACCCCATTCACGCGATAAACATTGTTAATATGCGCGCGACGATACATTTGTACAGTATATTTGTTAGGCGCTATAATTCCATTGTGCGCTAACTCTTTTTTACATTTACGCTATACGTATACGCCCATAATGGTGTTACCAGGTACCGCGGAAACACACGAGCGGTACATCGCGAATGCGATCATTTCCGCGAAAAAGCGCTGAGGAAGATTCATGCGAGCGAGCGCCGCGTCCATTCTCCGGGCGTCCTTTGTTGCACTCAGAATAGGAGCCATGTATCATTTTCGTTCGAATAATAGCTAATTGCGCCGTGGATTCGTTTACTCTCGAGTGTAGGGCCCCAGAGCCGTTGTGTTGCGTTTCTGCCAGTTGCATGTACAGCGCGGCTTCAAAGAGGAAGAGAGAAATGTCTATTGGAAACGAGGAAAATGTGGGTGCGGAGAATATCGGACTGGAGCAAATGGATGCATTATTATTTATTACTCACACGAGAAACGCAAGCTTTCTCCCTCCCTCTCTCTCTCTCTCTCTCTCTCTCTCTCTCTCTTTTTCTCTTTTTCTCATCTCAAAAATATATTGCGATGTATTGCGAACGTTTTTCGACGAAATTCGTGTAGCCAATCGTTATGGTTTCTTTCCGAGCTTGTCGAAGCTTACAGAGGGAAGTTTTTAAAAGTATATTTAAGAGCTTTTAACAGTTGATTCTCCAGTGCTTTGTTCTTCGTACAAAGGGAGATATGTATCGGGAAATGTAAGATATTTTAAAATATTTATCATGACGGAAAAACGCGAATTTCTTTTAAATATATCTTCTAAATACGTTTTTTTAAATACATAATGTATATTAACAGTGAAAAATATTATAAATATTAAAAATAATGGTAATGACCAATTGATTCACGCAAAACTATTTAGTATTAATTCTGGACATTTTATGATTCGGCTGAGGGAAAATAGATAGCCAGAAAGAAGGAAAATGGGTCACGGAATACATCAAACGATCAAATCCGTTATTATTTATTGCTACTCGTAACTCGTTATTATTTAAAACACTTTTTCGTCGCTACATGTTGTAGAGAGTTTTAGATGAGCTTGGCAGAAATTTAAAATATTATTTCTACAAAAATGCTTTGTCACTAGGCAATATTCATTCGCGCCACGACAATTGTATTGTTTTCCGACATTGAAACAAAGAATGAAATCTATCATGTTTGTACAAATTGTGCTTACTAAATGGACAAAATTTAATTTATATATGCATTGCATTGCGGAATAAAAGTAAATCAACAGTGTTATTCTATTAAATATAAAAACATGCCTAGCAAATAGCTAATATAATTCGTAATAAGAGAATGAATTTGCGATAGAAAATTGAATTTGCAAATATTCTCGAATTTAAATCAGTACTACTAAGTCGATATACTAAAAAAGAGCAATATGAGTTAAGGATAATTTCCGACAGTATAACTATATTTGATATTTCGTAAATTTGTTCACGCTCAACATCCATTCCCGCGTTTCTGACTGGCTGCAAACAAGCGCGCGGAAGAAAGAGGAAGAAAAAGCGAGAAAAATGAAAAGAGGAAAATGGGGAATATCGGTCACGAGACACATTGACCGCATGGATTCGTTATTATTTATTGCCAGTATGAAACGCTTTTCCTCTTTCGTTGCGCGCCGCTGCATTGCAGCGCGAACGAGTCGAGGACGAACACGAAGAGCTCATTCGTGATGTTTCGCAGCGCGCGCGGTACAGCCGGCCGAAAAAAAAGAGCGAACCTGTCACGATTTTCATGAATAGACGGACTGCTGATAAAGATTCATGTACGAGCTAGCATTGCTCTGACTTCTCATTGGGCATCGTCAAAACGGGAAAAATAGTGCAGCGGAATATTGACTGCTGAAATCGTTAAAGATATTAAAACCGGATTCACATGTTTTAGCAAAACCATCGATGTTCATGCATATTTACTATTTGCTCATATTTCTTATTACTTTCTTTATAAAAACGGATGTACCTGATATAATCCCTTTTAATACTGAAGTAAAATGTAAAAGTTGACATTTTTCTGTTTTGTCTTCAGCAAATTGTGATGAGCTCGAGATAGATTACCTATTAAAGACACGTATATAAAATGCGTTTTTTTTCTCTATATAATTTTAAACTGATAAAATACAGCGTTATAAAAATAGGAAAAATTAGACAGCAATTTTATATAACAATTAACGAGCTTTACTATATATAAGAACTATATAGAAGTAATAAGGACTTCTTATAGTGAAAGGAAACCGTGGCTTCCTTGACAGTAATATTAACAAGATGGCATTTAATCACAGAACATCATTTAATCTGCTTAACGTGATTTAACAAAAAGCCGTCGCCGAGGAAGTCGTTATAACGAAGAAAAAAGTAAAATACTTCAAACGTCCGCCACTCCAGTTACTTACTTACGAATGTTATTATCCGCGATAAAGCGGGACGCTTTACCGCGCCAGCTGCGTGAAAAATTCACGTTATCCCTGTTCTCGTCTCTCGAACCCAGCAGACATCCTAATTAAAAAAGTTCCGAGACAAGGGGTGCATAATTTATAGAAAAACACATGGCACTCGTAACAACTTACGCTGTCGCTACGTAAAACGCGATATCGAACGTTCGCAACAGCTAGGAGGCCGTTGTTTCATCGTGCTTCTTCTTTATCATTTTATGATTATTTACGCATCCATTATTATTCATTTCCGCACGGCGACTCCTTGTTAATTTCTCTTTAATTCATTTGTTGAATGCAAAGCTTGCATTATTTATATAATTCACATGAGATCCTGTGTCAACAATGACCGCCATCAGAGGTGTGACACACTAAACAAATTAAGCACGGCACGATTTTTTTAAGGAGCGTCTAATATTGTTGTAAGTTAAGATAAAAATTGAAATTAAAAACTGTATAAATATAGCCTCACTTTTTATTACGGAACAATCTGTGTTATTACAAAAAAAATGGAAAACAATAGTATATGTATAACAAAAAAGAAAATTAAAGTAACTAAATATTTGCTTTAACTCAAAAGCGGTCCATTGTTTAAAAAAAAACACAAGAGGTAGTTTTTGTAGTTTTAGTTCGAAATTAAAAAAAAAGATTAAACTTGTAAAAAATAGTGATATACCATTTTTTTTATTCATTAAAAAGCTTAATATGATTACCCATACGTCCCTGGTGGATCTAAAAATGTTTCATCTGGTACCTACTAAAAAATAGTTCTTAATACCATATACGCAAAGCGAATTTGAATAAAAAAATTTTAAACGTTTTCCAGATTTTCGATTTTTTTTAAATAATTTTGTCATCCTGTATTTTAAAAACAAATCAGTTTAGGATGTTTATAGGATCTTTTCTTCTTAAATGTGTACTTATATATATACTGTACAATATTTTTAAATTTAATAATAGTAAACAGTTAATTTAGATACAAGCATAGCAAAAAATAACTTTTATTAAAAATACTTATTTAGTTTATTTCAAATAATTTTTTAGTCATTTGACTATTGTTATTTTTTTTTCTTTTCAAAGTATCTAAATTAATCTATTTTTTGCAATAAATAATAAGATAAACTGAGGAAATTTCACGAACTTTTAAAATTGCAAAGATTCCGCCAATTTAAATATTCTTTTGTAATCAAACAAATGGAATTGGTATCTTCCATAGAGTAACAAGTAATTTACGACAAAAGCAGAATACACATTACATTATTCAGAATATATTATTCATTTTCTTCACATATATAAACCGCTGATTTAAATATTGTATGGAACCGCCGAATAGCCTTAGCGCCATTTCTGCTCTAATGGCTATATTTCGACCCTTGCATATTCTCTTTTCCTATTTCAAAATATTAATCTATACGCTATTCTCCCTAAAATAAGCCACCTTTTTATTATTTAATTGATAAAATAAAAAGTACAATAATTAATCGTGCATAAATAATATTAACATGTTTATATAGCAGCGATATCTATAACACGATGCGCCTTTAGTAATAAACAAACATTACTCACTTTTAAATAAACAAAAAAATAAAGCTTTGCTATCTAATTGCACCACCGAAAAAGTCAACAGCTTGCAAATTTAAGTGCGCGATTCACGGATACGTGAGATCTCTTGTTAGAATTTACACCACCGCACCGGCGCGACGCAGCCGCTCAAAGACTAACGCGACCAACGACCTATTTCTAGCATCGCAAATTCGATTCGACGAATTTCGGAATTAATCATTAATTAGAACGCACCGCACCATCAAATGGACATGCAATTCCGCGGTCCCTTCATCATTTCCGCCATCTACATTTTCGCGCTGAGTCCTCACGACCGATCGCGCCAATAATCGTTACGCAACCCAATAACGCAACGTTTCCACCCTCTCTTTCGAATGTAACTCCCCATATGGGGTGCACGTACGCATGTGTATGTGCGTGTGCGAAGGAGATGACTACGGATTGCACGTTGCCGGAAAATACAGTCGGGAAATGAGATTCTTGTGAAGCCCCTTCGCGTGCGAGCAACAGGAAGTGCGAAAGGAGGAGGGCCTGAAGGGCATCGCTGCGAAACCCGAGGCGATAAAGTTAAGCGCAGTTAATCCATTCCGCATTCAAGAGACGCGACAGCGGCGTCGCTTAAAGACAAAGAAAGAGTGAATAGATGCAGCGAACAAGTCGAAAGTGAACGAGACGATGGGACAAAAGATTGCAATCGCGAGATACATTTGTGGCGAAACTTAATGTTACACGTAAATCGCAACAATGCGCTACAGAGATATACGAACTTATTTTTTTAACATTTCTAATGTGTCAAAGAATAGAAACTTTCTGCGTCTTAAAGCATTACAACGCTTATCATCAAGAATAAAGGTAACAAAGATTTAAAAATAGCAAAAGAAATTACGTAAAATTGAATGTATTTAATTTCTTTATCATTAGAAAGCAACAAAACCCTCCTAGATATAACTGTAAATTACAAAAATACGAAAATAATATAAGTAAATGCTACGTATAAAAGATTTAAAAGAAGAAAAGTATCTTAATCTAATTATAGCTTAAAAAATTAATTATAAGTAATTTAGAGAAGAATTTTTTAATTTTATACGTAATATGCTTCTTTAATCGCGTTAGTTTTCATTATTTTTGTTAATTTTTATTTATCTTATTTGTCATAAACAATAATTACATGCATATATGCCGGCAACGCAAAATATAAAATATATTCGATCTTCCGCCATATTTGCTCTTCACGCAAACCATCCATCTAGCTAACACTAGAACATACTTTACAGTAGGAAATAGCTTCAAAGTATAGTCTCAAAAGTGGACGAACAGACGGGCGAAGAAGAACACCGCAACGTAGCTTCAGCGAGCTTGAGGACGGATTATATACGTACGCTCAACTTTGTCTCTTCGGGTTTTGCTCCTCCACCGCCGCACATCCTTCTTCTTCATCTTCTTCTCTTGCAGACCACTTCTCACAGGCAAGAATTTCAATAGTGAAAGACGGATTCTGTAGCCTCAAACCTCTTTCAAACAAGTAGTTGTTATTAAGCATTTTCGAACCATTAGTGCGGACTAATGGTATACACACGCATATATTGAAGAAAGAGATGATTGAAGTATACATAGAGTACATAAAGAATTATATGACCATCTTTTTATAAAAATCCTACGTATAAAAAAAATATAAAAAATTTGATATATATTACATACATACCGCAACGCTAAATGTATCATGGGTTATTCTATTGCGAAAAATTTCCGAGACCATACTTTAAACACTACTTTCCAACCTCGCCCGTGGTGGTACCTGCCGACATCAGGCTCAATGAGGCAACAGCGCGAGGAGAAAGCCCTGAAGGAGCGATAAAAGTGCATTATTTCAAAAACCGAACCGATTCTTCCGAGCCAGCGGCCTCCGACGACAGAGGAAACAACATCCTGTGGCAGCCGGCCAGGCGGTACAGAAATGCCGAAATCCCGTCTTCCCAATAATCGGATGTGTTCCTGCACTGTTCCTGGCACAATGCAGTTATCCACTTCAATGAATTTATCCCTCTTTCCGACGACCCATCTCTACCCCGCTACCACCCGGTATCTCCGAGCCTTACTAGATTCTTCAAACTCGGCGGCTTCCTTCCGGGATTCGCTGACCCCGTCACGGTCCCTTACGTTCGTCTTATAAAATTACAAATTTTTATATACATATATAATTGACTAATTTTGAAAATTCTATATATAACAAAGAACAAATATATAAATATAAATCATTTAGTATTATTTCCAAAATCTAATTATTACCAATTTCTGTTTAAATCTTCTTTGCACATATAATATGCAAACTTGCAATTGCTCGAAAAAAGAAAACACTATTTGTCTCTTGTAATATATAGAAAGAGTCATTGGCGGACTATTTTCTGTATGCATTCCGCGCATTGGCCTTTCCGAAAACTTCAGGCAAGTATAAAGTGCATCTTGTGCTTTAGCTACACAAGCTGAGAATCCGGCTTTCGGGTATTGCCATAGAGCGCTGCGGCACCTATTCGCTTTATCTTCTTTTCGAAAACCCCCTATTGCCCCCATTGGCGTCTTTAAATTGCAAGTGGTTTAGGGCTGACCTTACGTTTCGTGATCTGTGTGCAAAATATTTTGTACGTTGATGCATTCCTTCTCTTGGCATTCCGCACAGTTCTTCTCCCTCTGGGAAGGCTACGGTTTTCTTTATAGATCTTACAGAACGAATACGAAACCGGTGTGCAACATATATCCGGCGGTGGAATCAATTTGCAAACTTCGAAACCATTCGTGTCTCGCAAGATAAAACATTGTCCGTGAAAGTTATATTTCCGGCGAGACAATCCGCCCACGGTTAATACATGTTTATTGCTTCTTATATACGAGTATCGAGAAGCGTGGGAGTTTTACAAACTCTTTATATACTGCCCTAAATGAATATTTCTACATTATGTTGCAGTTAGGTTCAGAATGTATACGATAATGAGATTCATGTAAGTAGCATTCTTCTAATTTTTATGCATTAAAACCCGTAGGCTATTATTAATGGAAACACGTAACAGTAGTTTGGTTACAAAGTAACAGAAATCGAAATGAGAATTTTGCATTTAATTAGCGCGATAAACTCGACCGTTCTCCGAGCGTATAATGAACCTTTAAAACAGTTCGCTAGGCTGTTATCGCGAAAAGCGAAAAAAATAAATAATCAAATTCCGCATGGCAAGAAATAATCTGCAATTTCGACGGGGTAATAAACGTAACAGAAGCGGCGTTTCAGCCCCTGAAAAACAGTTCCTGTTTATGAGAGAACATCGCGAAACTGAGTAACAGCACGAACTACCATTGCATGAACCTTTATTGTACCCGGGAACCTGATTTTAATGAGAAGGAAAATTATTCGAAAGTTTAATGCTGCAGGGAAAATTTTTGATCCACAGATTCTCGATACCTCCGCGGATTCTCAAAACCTCCATTGAAACGTGAGCGGACCGGTATGGCCAAAGTTAAAAGGTTAAGGAGGTGTGAACTTACGACAATTGGATGCCAAAAGAAAACGTATGAAGCTATCGGAAAACTTCCGGATATCTGTAACTATTCTTTTCAAGCCGTTAAATTAAAAAAAAAAAAAAAAAAAAAAAAAAAAACGATTTATGATGGTCCAGCTTTTTCTCACTTTTGCGATATATTGAAAAGAAGAATAACATATTTTTTAAAATATTTTTTTTATTTCTTCAATCTGGAAGTATGATATCCAAAAGAATATAACGGATAGTCTCTCAGGATATCTTGATGAATAGAAAATCAATGCATCATCGATGTTTCAATGTTATTATTATATTTTCTAGTAATTTAGTGCATAAAAACAATTTCACATAAATAGAAGAAATATACGTATCATTTTCTTACATTAATATTTTTTTCTAAAAATGTGTTACGTTATATTTAAGAAAGCTAAAATAAATTATCAATATTAAATGCATATGTATGTTTAAAAATAATAATATTTGATTACTTTCATTTCATACGTTACAATTTCTCAATATTTTTCTATTCCCAACGAGCCAAAATATTTTTTTCAGGTCTGTCGGGAAACCTGAGAAAAACTAAAATCTACAAAAATACGAGAGAAAAAATTTAATTTACTAAAAGTTTTTTAATATTTGTTGAAAATATACTTTCGATTCGATTTAATCTATATTATAATACTTTGATACTTTTAATTACATTTTGATAAACATTTTAGTTATTTAATTATTTAAATACGATCGGCAGCGAATTTTTATTTTCTCAAGTAGTCCGATCGATAAACTATTTTCGATAAACCACAAGTGCCGTGGTAATAAATCGGCGCACTTTTGTGCGCAATTCTGTGCTCGCGGTGAGAATTATTTATGCAATTATTAACGCTAACAGGAATCGAGGATTGAAAAACGAGGAGATCATGGTCAAATCGATCGAATGCATACGAAATTTCCGAGCGCAAACGAATTCCACGAGAGTCCGGACGGCGAGAGAGGTAGAGTTTGAGTTTCGAGGGTGTTGGATCGTATCCAACATCCAGACAACTTCTGAAATAACGTCTTCAATATTCGCCAGAATCTCGTGCGTACAAACTCATTGTCCTCAATCGAATATATCGTTTCTTCCGATATTCGACTTCCAAGATCGGACAACGAATTAAAGTCTAGTAATATCTCGTAACGTATATTTAGCAAAACGCATGTATCTCAAAGGTTGAAACCATATATCTGTTTGTATTTACAATTATTCACGACTACGGATAACGGCGCGCGTGGATAATTTACGATAATACAATTATAATTATACGTTGTGTTGTATACGCTGTAGTTGTTTTTAGCCGTTTGTTATACAAGCACGTATTAACAACTATAATTAATTAGTTAAGTGTGCACGGCAGTGGACAAGGAGATACATATGTCATGATATACCTAGTTTTCATTTAATTTAGTAACAAGCAACAAAATACAATAATTTTGAAAGTTCAAAAATTTAAGCAAAATTGCGAATACATCGTGCACAATATTAATTTGTGTGAGAGGTGTGCTATAACAAAAATAATTTAAAGTCTTTAATTATAATAATATTATATTGCAAATTATGCAGTATACCCAAGGGAAAATATTCCAAGCGTATGATAAATACACTCGGGCGAAATTATCGTATAAACATTTTATGCTAATGTGATTTCATCGTATTCCTCAGTTGTTTATTCTCAGCAAAGAATGTCGTTTGTTCGGCAAATTACGGGTAGCCTCCCCCCCCCTCCCCCGAAGCAACGGTCCATAAACAACCAATAAAACCACGGCAAAATCCCCCTATCTATCCTCTCCGATCTGTCCGCGATATCGCCTTTTCCAGTGTCTCGCTTAAGCCACCGCCCGTTTCAAATTTAATCAATCTCGATAACAAATGTACACTCTTGTCAATAACACGTCTGGGCTCTTGCGCGCGCGCGCGATAAAAGTGCCGCGATAAACGTACCGCGGATATCGAATATGGCTCGCATTTTTGCCCGTGACGCCTCTCTCGCTCTCGCTGATCCGCCCCGACGATCGGGCCGGGCGATCAATCGATCTCCGGGATCTCCCTCGCTCTTCCTTCGGCTAACACCGATGCTGAGAAGGATATCCCCCGTATCCCTGACGCTCTCCGCACATACACGACGGACGCGGCATTCGCGCGTACAAACACATACAGGCGCGCGCGCACATATATATTACACATATACAGCCGCGTTCCCAGTTTTCCCGGATCTCAAGGGAGGAGATCTCCGCGCGCGCAGGTGTCCCGCGGCGAAGATTCCCGGAGGAGATTTCCTGGAAAGTCTGACGCGCGAGAGTATCGCTTCTCCACAGCGTGTGAGATTGCGTTGGGTCGTTGGGTGTGCTTTTTCCCTTCCCCACCCGGACGCCCGCCCGCCCGCGCGATTTCCCTCAGTCGCAATGGCCCCCCTCTTCCTTTTGCCGCCGTAACGGAAGAAGCGACGTCGATGCAGCGACACGAGAGATAGAGGCGGACAGGGAAGTAATGCGGGGGGATTGAGGAAGATTGAGAGAAGCGGGTTGGGTAAGGGGATGATGGATATGCACTTTATTATGCTACAGTAGCCCCCGGAAAATAGTCCTGGAAGAACTGCGTTTACGAGCAATTAATGCATCCTACAGTGAGCTCGGTGAAAGAGCTAGGAGTTCAGTCCGTTCCGAGATCGATTACGAAGCCGCGATAACGAATCGACGATACTTTTCCCCGCGACATGTGCATGCGCGGCTCTCAAGATATTCTGATAAAAGGTCACCGACGTTAGCAAGCTAAGATACT
Source organism: Temnothorax americanus (assembly GCF_048541705.1). NCBI lineage: Eukaryota > Metazoa > Arthropoda > Insecta > Hymenoptera > Formicidae > Temnothorax > Temnothorax americanus. The sequence continues at coordinate 395,627 of NW_027509678.1, read as the reverse complement.
TGTCTCAAGATAAAAACAATAAAAGTATCCACTTGCCTGTGCGGATGAAAAGCAGAACGGTCAATATCGAAGTTTGCACTCGACGTTCCCCGACATTGGAAGTTGGCAGCTTGCTCTGATACCGATTGTTTGTCCCCCTCGAGGACCACGGGCCTTGTGTGTAGAACCGCAGCTGGCACGTGGACCAGCCAGAATCGGGTATACGTGAGAACTTGGAATTTTCAGTCGCATCCGCCGCCGAGCCTCGAGCGAAGCTTTCTTCTATTTTCACCGATACGCCGGTGGAGCGTGACGCCGATATACGGGAAGTATTGGTATCGGGACGAAGGAATGCTTCCTGCTATCGGCGGAAGAGCTTACGCACGATTCGACGAATGGCGCGCGATAAATGTGGCGGCGATTGGGGGAGCGGGTCAATGGATGTTTCTGCCTCATCCGCTTTTCTTTTCTTCCGCGGCAAACTGTATATGCCAGCGATAATGTCAGAGATGTTTAATTTTTCCACTGCGATTGACGCGTACAAGGGACGTCTGAAAGACCATTTCTCGCTTTCTTCCGCGAAAGAGTTTCACTCGAGCGAAAGCGTTTCGTCCCAGGCAAAAGATATGAGTTTTTTAAAAAGATCTTTTATCATTTTTTCATAAATTCAACCGTTCAAAAGATATTCAAAATTAAAATTTGACAAATTTTATAAAACTTGTTTTTGCTTCTTATGAATTTTGTATCATATTGACTATCAAAAATTATGAAATAATCAATACATATTTTTGTAGAAAATTTAACGATCTACAAAAAAAGTCTCTTATATTTTTTTCACAAATATAACCATTTAGACGATATTAAGGTTTATACTTTGAACTTTAAACCTTAATATCGTCTAAATGGTTATATTTATAAAAAAAATATAAGAGACCTTTTTTGTAGATCGTTAAATTTTCTACAAAAATAGGTATTGATTATTTCATATTTTTGATAGTCGATATGATACAAAATTCATAAGAAGCAAAAACAAGTTTTATAAAATTTATCAAACTTTAACTTTGAATATCTTTTGAACGGTTAAATTTATAAAAAAAATGATAAGAGATCTTTTTTGTAGAGCGGTAAATTTACTACAGAAAATCTATGTGGCGCAATGCTGTATTACTGTTTGTTAGATAGTTATAAAATTTTTTCTATGTTACTAAATGAAAAATAAAAAATCGCGATGAGCGACCTGTTAATATTAATATTAAGGGCTAAAATTTTAACAGGTGTCTTATTTTACCTTCCTATAAGTATATATGCTATTCGTGAAATGAAAAAAAAGTTGCTCCAAAATGACACCCTAATATTTATATATATACATGTAATACAAAGTATTACACATATAGACTGTATATGTATGTATAATGTATATACATATACATATACAATCAATACACATACATTTACAACAATTTATAATTAAAAACCTAGTAGAATTTTGAAATAAAATAAAATCTTTGAATTCTCTTTCTAAACTCTATCAAGTTTGGCGTTAAAAGTCTCCTTCATGATACGCTAAATACCAATACCGATACAAACAATTAGCTTATTTTTATATAATTATATTAAAAAAAAACATAAATATATATATATATATATACGATTATAAGAAAATCTATCTTAAATTAATGCGAACTTAATTCAACAGTAAAGGAGAAAATATGCAATGCTAGAGAAATATACATGTAATTAAACGATCTGTTTGGCCATTTTTCCTGGCAAGCGAATATTTGATGTGACACTAGTAGCGCGGATTAATATTTACAAACCATAGATTGCGCGCGTCGTCTAAACCAATATTTCATGCTGCTCCGAGAATGGCTGATTTATTTCGCCTTCCTGGCAACGCTATATCGTTCGCTTGGAAATAGACGGCATATCATACCGGGACGGCGACCCGCAATACATAATATGAAATTGATATAAAGAAATTCAAAAAAATCCATACATAGTGTTCTTCCCCTTCTCCCCGTGGACGATGAAAGTTCAAGAAGTTCAATCCGATAAATTTGCTTATAAAGTTCTCATTGTTTCTCTCTTGATTTAAATGGGAAAACTTCATCTTCGCTAAAAATGGATTACTCGCCGAATCGCTTATCACTCGCATTTATCCACAGAGAGAAGATAAAAATAATGAATTATCGCTTTAAAGAAAAATATGATAACAAGAAAATGATCTATTTTCTATGCATTTTTATTGTCTGCAACATTAAAACGTTATTTAAATCAACACTGTTTAAATTTCTATACACGTATTGTGTAGAAATCTAAGTTTTAGATTTAGTAAGACAATGAAATCTTTATTCGAAGACCCAAAATATGTCGCTAATACGTCCCTAAGTCTTTTATTCTGAAATTTATACTATTTAAGTCGTAATATCTAATTAAAGGCAATAATTTTTACAAATCTCTCACGCATAGTCAGCTGGCGCTCCGACAATCGCACAAACTTATATAAATTGCCGTAACGTCCGAAAAGTTCCCCACGGTTTTACCGGAGGTTCTTGCGTCTTTGCTCTCACAAAAACTCGGACTCCGATAAAATCGCGGAGCGGAGGAGACCTTCCAGATCGGTCCAATTAACGAGAGCACAGCATTCCTTTTCCAGTCCGTGACTCTCGAACGCTGATTGGCTTGTGGACCATTCGTCTGTATAAAAGTACGAAAGCTTATACCTTTCGTGCGCGACCATCGACTTTCCTCTTTCCGTTTTCGCCGCCGAATTGCAAGCACTCCAACTTAGATGAAGTCGTACGACAAACTAACTACTTATTAATTTACTGCCGACTAATAAGCCGTGCAAAACGTCCGACGCAACGACGTCTGTACTTTAAACGGCAGCGGCGTAGCCGGAAATGCACGCCGTAGTTCCGAAACGAAAGTCGGCCGTTTGAGAGAGCCTACCTCTATCTCCAGCAGACGCGCGTTTATACGTGGCGCCTCGCTCAAATATTTATCTTCGCCGCCGTGCTGCAAAGCTGCAACCGTGTTGGCGCACGAATTACACGAAATTGTACGACACTAGAAAAAAAGTATGTTTCTTCGTAAGTGACCGGGACTAGAGAATATTAAAAAAGCAGCGGGGAAATTTTTAACATTGTAATAAGAGACCTGCCACCTCCAGCGAATCCGATAATTTTTTATTCATCAAGATTAAAACAAGGATGTTTTACGTGCAATTTTTTTAGCACGCTGTGTAAGCGCGTTATATGATTGATGAAAGTGGAAAGTAGCTCATATATTAATACAACACTTTTTGCGCAATGCCAACGCCATTACGTGACTTTCCTCGTGGTTTTTATTTCAAAGATCGGAGTTAATAAGCACACGTTATATCAGAATTCTACAGAAGCCCAGGACTGCAGCTTTCTGTTGAAAACTATATTGATCCACAAGTCTGTTATAATTTAATCCATAGAGTCTTATGGTGAATTAGATTTTAATTCGACAGTTGTATCTATCTTAGTTCGTGTTGCGTGATGCGCTTGCGAAATATTCGACGGACGAGATTCGAGCTACAGGCGCGACACGCGATTAAGAGAGGGAACGACCTCTCGGTGACGTTAATGTCTTCCGAGCCGCGAGCAGGTGTCGTGGATGGATGTAGTACGTTAATGTAATAATTCGCTGAGTCTAATATGTGGACCATATAGCACGTAAATCGTTCCTTAACTTGTCGCTATGTCCGGCCGATTGAGTCATGTGCGATGATTAATGCGATTTATTAAACAGAGATTAGAAAGAAAAAGAGCTGTTAAAAAAAGCTCCGCGATACGCGTGCAGATATGGTCAATCGTAGCTGGTACTGTGTAACAGATTGAAAAAACGTTATTTGTTTTTCCAGTAAATGGATAATCAACTAAAAACTCTCGATATTGAAATTTACGAGGAAAAAGTGGGCTTTGAAAGTCAAACGCGGCTGTGCGTGAGTTAACGTTACGTAACATTTAACCGTAACAATATTATAATATTATAAAAAATCATTTTAATCACAGAGAATTAAAGAGATAACAGTACAAAATAAACATATTTAATAAAATAGAATTAATAAATGTTTCTTGTAAAATAACTTGGCGTTGCTAGATCTCGAAATTTAAAATAAAGTACTGAAATTTTTGATTAAATAAAAAAACAATAAACATAATTTAGGGAAGAATGAGTAAAAAAGCAGCGCCAAGTTTTTTTTAAGAACAATTTATTTATTATATTTTAATTAAATATTTTTGTATTTTGTACTGTTATCTCTTTAATTCTTTGTGATTAAAATGATTCTTTATAATATGGCGCAATTTAAAGATTTCACATCCTTTTGTGAATTATTTTGTTAGGGAGAAATAAAGCTACTACTATTTAGGATTTACAACATACATTGCGCGTGTACTTGGCGCCTTTTTTCACCTTTTTGGAAAAAAGTAATTTCGTATTGATATAAATTAACGACACATCGCATTTCAGAACTACCTCGGTCACCGGCAAAACCATGGTAAATGGACGAGAACGAAATATATCAGAGTTTCGTAAATTATCTGCCTACATAATGCAGAACGATAATCCGCAATCACTTTTAACAGTGCACGAAGCTATGCTCATCGCTGCCGATCTCAAACTTACGTTGAATAACCATATGAGAAATTACAGAAGGTATATCTACTGTAATATCTTACTGACGACGCTACTGTGTATATAATTCTTCGGGGACTGAGGGAACTGAATAAGATATCTTATATAACAGATGAACAGAATCATTTCCGGTATATAAGTAATTTATTGTGTTAAAACGACAATTTGCATTTCCATGTGCAAACAATTATTTTTGCGTCGTTACTTTATGACGCATATTGGTTCTCCTCTTGAACAATTATTATTTAGATTTCCAAGATCTGTTAAATAAGCTATAAACTGTTAAATAAGCTATAATATACAGAGTGTCCCATTTTAAAAAACGCACCTCGATAATTCTTTAAGGTAGTTCGATGATGAACAACTTTTGCCAAAAGTGATAGGTTTTATTTTTTATATCAAAAAAAGGAACTCTCCTGAATCGATTAAGTCCAGAAAAAAGATAATTCACCGTCCCGTTCTCAAGATATTAAATTTTAAAATTAGGTGATTTTAATGATTTTAACATTGGTCTAATGTCTAATAGGAAAAGAGGTTATTTTCCTATGAATAACACGAGTTTGCGAAAAATCTTTTGCCAAAAATGTCTGAACAATATATATCAATGGAAAGAGGACACTGTGAGGAAGCTTATAGTTGAAGGTGAACACGATCCACCGTACAGTTTTTTTTTTAATTAATCATTAAAGTTGAAAACTAGTCAAGCGACGCGTTAACACACACTTTATTTAATCTATTTCAGGCAAACACTATTATTCTATTACAACGTAAAAATTATTTACTAAATAATCTCTTTACATCATTACGAAGCCTTGCGATGCGTTATTCTATTTTTTTATAATCATAAAAATAAAAAAATTATAAACATTGTTTTGTCTTCGGCCTTTCATCATCGAACTACCTTAACGAAGTATTTTCAGTAAAAATGTTTCAGACAAAAATTGTACGGTTTCATGAAAAAAAGACAATTGCTTTTAAGAAAAAGTATGCAGATGCATGCTGCAAATTACATATTTTTTCTTAAAGGAACTACCTATGTTTTTTTTTTCATACCAATTGATTGGTCTCATTATTCTGTGCATAAAAGTATTAAGGTAACATTACCGAAAACTTAATGTTTCACAAGATATTTTGTATTTTATGTCAAAATACTAGAACTTTCAAGCCTAATAATTCCAAAAGTTCCTAATAAAAAAATACTTTATTATAGTGTTTTGAAAAGCTTTCGAGATTAGCTACAAGAATATGCATTGAAAAATAAGGATTTCCATTTAAGAAATTGAAGGTGACCTTCACGTGATCTTCAAACGCCTATCCAAGGTCAAACTAATGACACCATCTTATGTGCCCCTCGAAACCGTACAACTTTTGTCTGAAACATTTTTGCTGAAAATACTTCGTTGAAGAATTATCGAGGTGCGTTTTTTAAAATGGGACACCCTGTATATCTTATTACTCCAAGTAATCTAAATCTCATTTTTATTAAACCATTTTTTATAATCTGTGTGTAGAATGAATTGAATAACAGTTGATAAAAACATTAATTTAATAACGTACAAAAAATCGATTAAAAATGCTAATGGAAATCTGATAATAAAACCTAGCGTGCGTGTTATATTATTTGCAAATTTATTCAAAACTATAATAGCATGGATTCAGAGGTATATCTAGAATTCCTCGCGTTCTTGGCAAAGAGCTGTATCTCGGCGACTCTTCCCTCTCAGAAAAAAATAACATCTTATTTAATGTATAAACATTTCATTACTTATTATATGAAAGTTATACAATTTTATATTTCCTTGCCTTGGCTAAAGAATTCGTCTATTATTGCATCTACATTCATGTGTAAAACCATTTCTTTTTCTATTATAATAATAATGCAAGTCTGATTAATCTTTCTTGATTCATCGTAGAACGGAGATAATTCTTTATTAACTTGAGCTTGCTAAAACTGCGTTCGCAAAACGCTACAGTCACTGGTAAAGTTACATAAATTCGAAATGCATTATGACTGGTCTTGATGTTTGGATAAATATCATCTAGGGAGTGTATTCTTGAATACGTTTTAATAAATACAGGGGAGTTACTGATTCTAAATTCCTCGATCAGCTCCTGTACTTGTGCTTTGAACACTTCTAATTCGAACACAAATTCCACTTTGTCTACGTCTAATGAATAGCGAAGTCCGAAGTCAGCACTTTTTTTTAGCTCATTCAAACTCAGATTCTTTAAGCTATTTCACTGTCATAAAACCTTTTGACTTTTTTTTCAGCCTCACGTCAGAAAAGTCGTCCTCTAATCCCATTTCTAATTTTCTCTGGTAAACTTTATAGCTGGTTCCGTTCCCTCATCTCGCACTTTCTGCAACGATCCTGCGAGATCCTTTATCGTTTTGTTTGCTACATCCAGAGAAACACTCTTGTTTTGAAGAGATTGATTGACTTGATCGATGCAACTTAGTATTCTTTCCCATATTAGAAGAAGGCACATAAATTTGAAGTCTATTTGTCTGATCAAAGCTTGTGCTCCAAAAGATGTTTCATCACTATATAATTTCTGCGATCTGTCTTGTCATTCAATACTGAAAGGAAAAAAACAGAACTTACTTTATTGACTTTTTTAAGACACTAACTGTTCTTTGTTTGGTTGACCACTTCGTATCACTGTGACTTTTCAAAGTAACTTTAAGTTTGCCCATTAAAAATGGAAGCACATAAAATTGCAGGAGCCATGAGCAGAACGCAGAAGCCATATGCGCATGCGCTATGGTATCTGCATTCTGCCCATAGCTTCTGAATTTTCAATCTACATAAAAATACATAAGCATAGTTTATGTAGATTGAAAATTCAGAAGCCATAGCCATGGGCAGAATGCAGGCAGATACCATAGCGCATGCGCATATGGCTTCTGCGTTCTGCTCATGGCTCCTGCAATTTTATGTGCTTCCACCTTAAAACTTGTCATCTATAAGAGGTTTTTTAATTTATATTTCCTAAAAGTTTGGTTTACGCTTTTATTATTCTCTTCTTTGGAACAGTTGATATAATAAAATATGTACGCGTTTAGTTTGATAAATCTAATTATAATATATTTCAGTTATCTTTACTATAATATTTATTTATTATCGTTGATATAATTTCAGTTCAAACTTTACCATGACATTTTCGTTCAAGCTATGTACGTGAGTTTTTATCTTAAAACAGACATTAACTTTTCTTATTATGTTACCTCTCTGTTATAAACAAAATGTTATAAATGTTATAAATGTGTCTGTAGTTATAAACAAAATAATGAAATAAAACAATTAAAAACCAAAAAATTGTTGTTTTACAGACCAAGTCAAGAAACTTTTCGCGCACAAATGTTATATTTAACAAAGAACTGAGAAATACAAAAAGCGACAAAATTAACACTAAAAGGAAAATAATATAAATAAATGCAATATATTTGTCCTGGACATTAGATGTTAATACAAGTCAATATGTTCTTTTCTTTTGCAAAAAATCAACGTCAAGTGCGCGTTTAAGTTGCGATATTTTCATAATGGCACTATTATGCTTAATGTAAAAAATGAAGTCATATTACATAAAGGACTAAGGTCATAACGCATTCATTAACATACGGAGAGCAATTTTATATCATTTAGACGCTGTAGACTGACTCAGTAAACAATTCAACATTTAATGTGCTCGATAATTACAATATAATGAGAACTTGTGCGATATAAAACAGGTTCGCACAGCAAACTTACTCATTCATTGCCTTGTGAAAATGACCGAGGCTTAATCAGTTGACGGCGGACGGCTGCTAATTTTACGAAGTGTTCGGCAAGATGTTGGACGCGATAATGTTGGACGACAACTTCTGCAAGATACATTTGCAGGAGTCGAAAAAATTGCTGCAACCCGGAAAATCGCGGAACTCGCAAATGTGCATCGAATTCAGCGATCTCTGTTATTCGGTTCGTCGCAACCGCAAAGGTAAGAACATTTCCTGGTCTCATATATTTATGAAAGTCGGGATTTTCTTGCGTTCTAGACACCATGACACAATTTACTCATTACACTTCGTGATATCTTGAGACAGCTTTAGATAGCTGTATAAAAAATAACTGATCTAATCATTCGATTGATATAGCAACGTAAGCGCACGTCATTACATTGCAATTGCGGTACATGTCACACAAATATAATACGTAAGTTGTCTCGATTTGCGCGCTAAACAAATCCGTCTGACGATTTCTAGTATTTACGTATTGATATGTTCATTAAATTCGCTCAATCGTAAATTCGCGCGTAAATAATCATTTTTAACGTTGTGAGTTTTCAGCGCACAAATATCATCTATATGTCGCAACATTTTAACTGAAATTTAACAATAAGATAAATACAGCTTAATACCTATTTTAAAATGTGATGTACGTACACCATTATGTACTATTGTTTAAGCTAAGTGCGAAAATGTTAGCAAAGTGAGAAGATATTAAACTTATTCAGCAATCTGTTTTTAAAACTTATAAAGGTTTGATCGGCATTTCTACGCTACTGAACTTACATCCGCTTCATGTCTTCATGATCATTTCAAAAATTCCAAGCAGTTTATTTTTAGGTGGATCCCTGACACGTAAAATTCACTATATAAAAACAGGTTTGCAGCATATTCACTCATTCATTCGCCTTGTGGAAGTGACCGGTTGTCCTTCCCCAGATAGCATTGCACAACTGATCTTTATGAATTCAAAAAGATCTGAATCTGATCTTTATGAATTCAAAAAGACCTGAATCTGATCTTTATGAATTCAAAAAGATCTGAATCTGATCTTTATGAATTCATAAAGATCAGCTGTGCTATATGGGTCTGCTATAGACTCAACGAACTACAGTGCTACAAAATCAGTCAACGCATGAAGTCGTAGCACGACGCTATCCCGACCGTGTACGATTAATAAAGAATTCGATGATCATCGCGTATCACGCATCTCGTATGCCTAGTATGCAAACGCCGGTTCTTCAATTAATTCAGTTGACGGCGGACGGCTGCTAATTTTACTAAGTGTTCGGCAAGATGTTGGAAGCGAACGGCGCAGCGAAAATGCTGGACGACGACTCCTGTAAGATCAGTTTGCAGGAGTCGGAAAAATTGCTGGGACCCGGAAAATCGTGGAACTCGCAGATGTGCATCGAATTCAGCGATCTCTGTTATTCGGTTTGTCATCGCAACCGCAAAGGCAAGAACATTTCATCATCGTTCCACGCATATTTGTGAAAGTTGCGATTGTGCGTTCTCGATATCCTGACACAATTTACTCGTACGCTTCGTAATATCTTCAGACAGCTTTATATAGCTGTATAAAAAATAACTGATCTAATCATTCGATTGATATAGTACCTAACGCGTAAGCGCACGTCATTACATTGCAATTGCGGTACATGTCACACAAATATAATACGTAAGTTGTCTCGATTTGCGCGCTAAACACATCCGTCTGATGATTTCTAGTATTTACGTATTGATATGTTCCTTAAATTCGCCCAATCGTAAATTCGCGCGTATAAATCATTATTTTTAATGTTGTGAGTTTTCAGCGCACAAATATCATCTATATGTTACGCAACATTTTAACTGGAATTTAATCATAAGATAAATACAGCTTAATATTTTAAAATGTGATGTACGTACACCATTATGTACTATTGTTTAAGCTAAGTGCGAAAATATTAGCAAAGTGAGAAGATATTAAAACTTATTCAGCAATCTGTTTTTAAAACTTATAGAGATTCGGCATCCCTACGCCACTAAACTTACATCCGGTTCTAGTCGTTTATCTCCAGTTATATTATGAGTCAGATTAAAAAAAAAACTGACACAATTAATTTAAAGCTTAAACCAAAAGATTTAGATTCTAATTTCGTAATAGAATAAATAATGAAGCTGTGGATTTTATATATTGACGTACACGTGTCCGCGTTTGTATAGTTATTTTGATCGCGATAACAAAATTTTACGTAAATAACAAAAGATAACGTAGGTTAATTATCAAATTTTTCACATTAGCGTGTACTGTGTACAAGTAACTAATACAACTTTGTTAATTTCCGAAATAGAGCTAATGTTATGATCGTACTAGATTTCGTGTTTAGAAAAGCATATTATTTTATAAGCCGTAAGAAGAGCTGAATGTCTTTATTTAAATTAATTAAAAATAATGACGTAAATATTTTATTTAAAAATAAAATAAAAATGTCATTATATATAAGTTATGATCCGCAAACAAGTTTTTGTTCTCATTAGGGTAGAGCGGAATCAAAAGTAACAATTTGACTTTAGAACTTGATTGTGGAAGAACTATTACAGTAAAAGAAAAACTCTTGATACCCTAAGTTAATGTGATCATTTCACTTTATGGAAATCCTCCTATTTAAATCTTGTGATAAACCAAATAAGAATTATTAATCAAAAACATAAACGAGGGAAAATGTTCCAATCGCCCCAGACGCCGGGTCGGTTGAAATACTAATAAGGGATCGATAGTAATAATTTTAAATAATCAAAATAAAAAATGTTTATTCAATGAAAAATAATAATTTCTCTTATATTAACAAAAACAAACTAAAAATATTCATATTCTCATACAAAAGAAGTAAAATAAAATCTTATTCTATTAAAACATAATTTCTTTATATCACTTATAAAAAACATTAACTTTGTTCATTTAATTATAAACATTTTTTGTTCTTATATTTTTAAATGATAGGAACACAATGTCTTTAAAAACTAGGGAGTCGATTTGTAACGTTTCATTCGACCCCACACAATGATATGTTACAATCGTCCCGAATATGTTTTTGAACTTTAACTTAAAATTTCAAATAATATAAAATGCCAAAAATGAATAAGTAATAATTATATTATAATAAGCAAAAATAACGAAACTCAAATATAACCTAAAAGAAAAAGTACTTACTTGCAGTGGATATATTTTATATTCAAATAAGTTTAAGATTGTCGGAAGAAATTACTTTACGGCCTCAGAAACATGTTTTATTTATTACAGACGTCCACTCAATACCCAGGCCGCAGGCGTTCTGAGACACGTTATAGCTTGTTCAACTTCATCCGCGTTAACCAACAAACGTATGCGCATCTATGTCTATAACTAGATATCTAGATATTTGAGTAGTTACTTTCGCCCCGCGTTACTTTTGACCCCGCTCATACAAAGCTTATTATAATTATGTGTTGCATTATAAAACAATTATCTTGAATATCTCCAGAGTGTTCTCTAAAATTATTTATCTCATTACATAAATGTGCAATAAAAATACAAATCATGTATTGCTTGCTCTAATCTTAAAATTGAAAATTTTCAAGTCTAACATATTATATAATATGACATATATTCATATAACATATTGGCTAGGGTCAACGTGACGCTACAAATGCTTTGGAGCGTTTTCCTTCTTTCTTTCTTCATTGAAAGAAAAGAGAAGAGAAATGCTTCGGAGCATTTGTATAGCGTCACGTTGTGACCGTAGCCTTTATCATATGTCTAAGATATGGGTGCAACATATGTCAAAGATTATATATTTAACAGCCGATAGCGACAGCAGATACATCGCGTTTTGGATTTTGGCTAAAATTATCTCATTTATTAATTTAGGACTTAGCGGTCCTGAAAATCTATGAATAATTTGTAAAACGCAGTTATAGGTATATTTGCGTATATGCATTATTTTCTTGGAAAATTGTTTGATTTAAAGAACCAGGTTTTGAAGGTTACACAGTTTTATTTGTAATTATAATGCGTCTTCCACGTGTTGTCTATAAATATGGTTAAAGAAGAATGCTTACTGTAGAGACCGAGACAAAGATCCTACGTAATGTGACGGGGCACTTCGAATCGGGGAAACTCACAGTAATAATCGGTCCTTCTGGCGCGGGAAAGACCACCCTGCTGAAAGTCGTGTTGGACGAACGATTGACCGACGTTAAGGGTAATGTCACCATAAACGGCGTTGAACGGGACAGGAGAATGGTCCGCAAACATGTGCGCTACGTGCCGCAACAATTCGATCTGTTGCCGTTTCTCACGACAAGAGAGACTCTCTACATAGCGGCTCGGCTGAAACTCGTTAATCAGGACGAACAAGTGATTCGCTTAATTGTAAGTAAAATATAAATACAAAAGAGAGAGAAAGAGAGAGAGAGAGAGAGAGAAAGAGAGAGAAACTCTCCAATCGCTACGTATAAAATGTATTATTAAATAAAAAAATATAATATATATCTATATATAATAATTATATAAAAATATATTTTATATATTATTATTTTTACTTATATAATAAGCTTGCTGTGGCGAACAAAAAAGTTATACATATATAGATTGATGCACCATCAGATATTATTTCTGTCAGGTGAACGATATCGTGAAGAGTCTCAGCTTGTCAAATTGCCTGGATACATTGGCAAACAAATTAAGCGGTGGCGAACGAAAGAGACTCTCCATCGGCGTAGAATTGATCGCCAAGCCATCCGTTCTCTTATTAGACGAGCCAACGAGCGGTCTCGACAGTGCGATGTCTAATCAGGTATAATAATATATAAATATATTAATGCAAATTAATGCAGATTACATCAATAGCAATTGTTTTACAAAAACATTCGCTATTAACCGATATAAATCAATATTATAGCAACGTTGCAACATTCCTGCGACGTAGCTGGAATAATATTATATTGCGATCGAGAATAATAAACATTTCTAATTATTATATTTTGTTCCGCGATATCATTAAGGCGTTCTTAATGTGCCACTTGTATCCATACGATTTGCATTGAATAGCTCATTAACATGCTGCACGGTATGACGAGAGAGAATTGGACTGTGGTTTGCGTGATACATCAACCCAGCAGACAAATGATTTCGCTCTTCGATAACATTATGGTACTTAACCAAGGTAGAAGTATGTACTGTGGTCCAAAAAGCGAGATCTTAAATACGTACAACGTCGCCGGGTTCACGTGTCCCAGCTTCTACAACACAGCAGAATTCGGTAACGTTGACTCTATCGATCCGACTTAATAAGTAAATTACAAAGAGACAGAAGAATTAAAAAAAAAAAATATTAACATAAAATATTTTAGAGCTGTACGCATTTTTTATGTATTCTTTTATTTTAAAGCCTGAAAGATTTTTTTCTTATTAATCTTGCATAGCAAATTTGTTAAATTTATTACAAAAATAGATTTCGTAATTAATTGTACTAAACACAAGTAACAAACAGACTTCCTTAAGACAGATGAATTCTTAAGAAAAAGTATTCAAAAAGTTTACCTTGCATAAACTGAAATATTCTCGATATCTCGAAAAGCATCAAGATTATAAAACTTGATATAAATACAAGTTTCAATATTATGTGCAAATACAAAGAAAATTCTCACATTGTTTAATTTGATGTAGTATTGCTTATTACATGAATTGTGGCTTTATCACTTTTCGATGTTACACAACAATTTTACTATGTAATATTTATGATATTAAATGATTCAAAGCATATTATTAATTTGAAAAAAAAAAATGGAGAACAATCCACATGTGATATTGATTGTGTTTTTCTGATTGCAGTACTTGAGGTCATAACAGAGCAAAGAGGTGGAGATTTAGAGAATTTACACAAGATCTGTCGTGATGAATACGAAAAGTCGAGATCGCGCAACAAACCCAATAAAAATGGTAAATATGATGTTACATACTTTATTAAACGGTTATATATGTATTTAAACGTTTCTTAATTATTTCGAATTTTTGTTAATCCATAATAATTCATTAATAATTCATTAACAATTATTTTAATAACTTATACTAATTTATACAATGTTTTTTTTCCATCTTGCTTCGCGATGACTAGATAATAAAAGCGTGAATATTTTATCTAACGAGAATATCCACAATATATTCTCTATTTTAAAAATATTGGATCAGGCATTGAGTATCTCTAAACCTCGAGGACTATATCTTTCTTGTGTATGATATAAAATCAATGTTATTCGAAAAGCATAAATATATAAAACGAGACAATTCAAAACTCGACTGGAAATTGGCCCGATATATCATAAGAACCTGACCGGGTATTCTTAAGGCATGCCTTACTAAGGCCAACCCGATTAGGTCCTTATTATTACTCAATCGGGCTATAATTAAACACGTTTGAAAGTAAGTTTATTCAAGTATTCTGATCAGGTCTTTATGAAGACCCTGTATACATGCCTTATCGGAAAATAGTAATTACAAATGCCGAATTTTATAGGGTGACATAAACAGGCCCCGATTAAGACATGTTAGTCTTGTTTTATCAGAATTTTGATAGAGTTATATAATTAGGTCCTGATCGAGATAATGTACATATGTGCTTAATCGAATAAAAGTTGTACCTATAATGTATATAAAAGTTTTGTGAAACTAATACATCATCAATTATAATTGGCATTATTATATAACTAGGCATGCTTGATACGGCATTAGTCAGGACCTTGCCAGTTTGCCCTAAAAAATAATTAAATATTCTAACTTGGCGCGTCTGAGAAGGATAATAATCAGGATCTTTTTGAGTAACCCCTAATACACAAATTTTCAAAGGTCATCAAAATTAATCTGATATTATTAATATAATATCTATAATAAAACATTTCGGTTCTTTTGTATTTGACTAATATTATTATTGTAGGAAGTACAATTCGTCTTTTTTCATTATTAAAATATACATCATATCTATATCCAACTCAAAATTGTATTACTCTTTTTAAACTGAATTTGTTTCTTAAAATAAATAATTTTTGAAAAATTGTATATTTGCGCTTGTTATGACATATGTAAATTATATATAACACTTACATCAAATTAAGAAGTAGTCCACAACGTAAGGCAGTTAGCTCACGATCCAGAGGTCCCGAGTTCGAATCCCACCAAGGTAAGTAATTTTTCAAATACGAGAAAATATATATAATCATAGACTGCATCTTAAGAAACAAATTTAGTTAAAAAATAGTAATAAAATTTCAAAATAAATAATTTTTTATGTCGGGTAAATATGCGCGTCATACCTTATATATTTCCCTTATGAGGACCTAATATAAATTTGACAAGGGCCTGATTGTGATAACTTATAAGGACCTTATAGAAAAACTGCGTTACACGATTACTTAGATACCGATAAGGCAATAGTATCAGTTCCTGACAACTAAATCAGGAAAAATATTATATGGTCCTTATTTGGACCTTAGTTTAATTTCCAGTCGGGAATTATGAGAAATAATTTTTCAGTCATTAATAACTCTCAATAATTGGATTTTTTTATAGAATCGATTGATTCTAACCAGAAATGTGAAACAGGCGACATAGATACGTCCACAAATAGTATAATACCAAAAAAGTCGACATGGCAACAGCAAAAGATTTTATTTTTAAGATCTCTAATTAGCATCAAGCGAGATATTGTGAGTAAAAACTATCGAAAGTAATATTCGAACAATTTACTTGAAAAATCAAAATGCTATCGTTTTGTGTGATTGATCTCTCAGACCTTGACGAACCTAAAATTTGCGGCGCACGTCGCAAACGGCCTGTTTTTTGGAGCAGTTTTCTATAACTTTGGTGACGACGCGGACGTGCAGAAAGTGATGAGTAATATCGCTTACTTATTTTTGTCTGTGGTATTTTTATTCTACGCAAATTCTCTGCCTGCAATACTAACGTGTAAGTGACAGATTTTTCTAACAATATTTCATACTTCTGTATATTTTTTTTTACGTATAAATATAATATATAATTTATGTAATTTTGTTGGCAAATAACTAAATTATATATATACTATACGATTACTATCTTTCTGATATTGCTAAACTTAATGCTAAAAGACTAAAAAATATAAAATCAATTTCTTTGAAAATGCGTTTTATGATTTTCACAAATATTTATACCATATGTTAATCTGATTGTGTAGTTCCCACAGAAGCGACAGTATTTCTGCAGGAATATTTAAATAACTGGTATTCTTTGAGGGCTTACTATAGCGTAAAAATACTAACGGATCTCCCGCTACAAGTATGTTTTAGTGCAGTATTATTTTTGTATTATTACTAATTATTACTAATTATTTCTTTCAAACATGAAGTTCTGGCTAAATATCACCTAAATATATTGTCATTGGTTTTGAAATCAATTAAAAATTTGTCTAATTTCTAGATACTTTGCGCCTCATCTTCTTTATTTATACCATATTATATGACAGGACAGCCAATGGAATATATTAAAATTCTACAGATGTGGACCGTTGGCCTGTTAACTACAATTCTTGGACAAACGGCTGGGATACTTATAGGCGCAGCTTTTGGCACTAAGGTATTTCAGCTGCGGTATATTTTATTAGAAAAGCTACAAAAAAGGCTATAATAAGTCAACATTACATACTTATTACAATATATATCGGAAAATATTACAGCTATAATTATTTGAAATAGTAATAAGTTAATAAATCATTAAATGGTTTATTTATAATAATAAATAATTTTTCAGTTTATATATATACATATATACATATATACATATATATATTGAGCAGCTTATACCATTCAAAGTTTAATTTGAGTTATTTAATATGTATGAACAGATATATATATATATATATATATATATATATATATATATAATATAGCTGACCAAGTATAATTTCTTTCAGACAGGTCTCTTTTTAATACCGGCAGTCAGTACACCATTAGCGCTTTTCGCCGGATTTTTTTTGAAATTTAAAGACATACCGGTATACTTACAGCCTTTAAGCACTGTGAGCTTTTACAGGTACAGACAATTTAATTATCCATAGCGATTACTAAATTTTTTGCATTTAAACTTATTATTACTACATAATGTTTTCCATATGAACCGTTTTTTATAATAATTTATAATGACTATTTATAAACAGTAGAAACACTATTTTATTGTATTTCTAATTTGCCTTATTTTTTTCAGTAAATTTGAGAAATGTAAATTTTATTGTAGATACTCATTCGAAGGAATGATGCAGGCGGTTTATCTTAATCGATCGCAGCTGTCGTGCTCGGAAATCTACTGTTTCTTCAGTTCGCCAAACAAGATTCTCTCGATGATGGACATGCCAACAGTACCATTTTACGTTATTCTGATAATACTTACCTCTTGGATACTCTGTTTACACATAATCACCTATGCAGTATTTTATTGGAAAATTTATTTTGCAAGAAAGTAACGTGTTAATATACTCATCTTAAAGAAGAAAGTACTATCTAAGTATGTCTCAAACAAAAAATTAATGATTTAGCACATTTTCTCTGTAATAATAGGTAGACTGTTAAGAAAGACAATAGGATTAGAAATGTAAAAAAATTGTATACATTTTTTAAACCTAAATATATAACACGCTCAATAATAACAATGTAATAAGATTTATTTTCTTATAACTGATTATGGTGATAATATAAGAATTGGCGTTATTATAATAAAATAAATTAAATATAACAGTATAATAAACTAAAATATCTTAAGGTACAAGTGAATAATTAATGCGTCGACTTGACAAAGTTGACGAAAAAACTCCTAAAATAGATAATTTTTTAACAGGAATACCCTTTTGTTTTAAGTCCTTTTATTAATAATTGTTGAAAAGCGTACACTGCTACCTACTGTGTTGTAAGATCGTTTGAAATGATGGCTATAAAACTGTAATAATGACAAACTGTATCGTTCATTTTATAATAATATAGCAGTGTGAATCAAAGCCTGATTATTGTCTATTTTTACAGATAGAGCCGGCCAACATTATAAAAATAAATACAATTTGCATAATTTGCTTTACTATGCGCGTGATTTTTTTGGTATCACGGCAGTTCTTTACCACAGCACATGGGAAAGGTCTGTGATAGTATTGATAGGAATTTAAAATGACTAGCAAGAAAAACTAGTTTGCAAGGAACTGTAGAGCAGACCGGGGCTCGTTGGCACCGTTTTCATAATTTCGGCATTTGAGTTTGTAAACAATTAATTTTCATGATTAAACAGTACTAATATGATAGAAAGAACCTTTCTCTACATTTTCATGCCAAGAACGCTTCTGTATACTGTATAGTTTCTTTGTAATAAATGAAATACAAACATGCTGCATCGCAGCCAACTTGCCCCGGTAGTAGGGTAAGTAGGCTATGTGAAAAAAGTCCATCATGTTCAATTAATGAAAACGTAATAGAAACACAAAACGGGTAACAGATATGTACTTCTTGATAAAGATTGTATTTTTTAAAGTTATTTCGTAATAATCGAATAGCAAAATGCTGTTGCAGAAGAACAATTGTAAACTATTTTAGATATAGCTATTTTCAATATAAATAGAACTATGTCTACTGCACAGTGGGCACAGCAACAACTGTGCCGCAAGCAACACGTAGAACTACGTCAACTGTCACTGATGATGATTGACGTGATCAAGGAAGGCCAAGGCCTACACCGGGCACACACACCCAACTGTCACTGATGATGAACTCGGCGCTACAGCCCGGTGTGGGACTTGGCCTTCCTTGATCACGTCAATCATCATCAGTGACAGTTGACGTAGTTCTACGTGTTGCTTGCGGCACAGTTGTTGCTGTGCCCATACTCTGCAGTATAGACGTAGTTCTACGTGTTTGCGACACAGTTGTTACTGTTCCTGTTTGATTTTTTCACACAAACATAAATTTATTTTAAAGAAATAAAACAGTTTTCGAAATGATTTTTTTTTGAAACAATGGTAAAATAAATAAAACAATTTTTATTAATTCATTATATTCTTCAGTTTTTTCTACCCCGATTTCATATAAATTCTTTAAAATTTAGTTAATCAGTTCTTGAGTTATAGAAATTTTGGTAAGTTTGGCTGTTTTTTCAAACAGAAATTGGTCACCCCCTTTATTATTAGCAATTTTGCATTTTTTTAATGCGATATTTCGACGTTTTAGAACATAAGAAACTCATTGGCATCAAAAACTACGCAACCGGTTTAAAAAAAAATTGGTATCAAAAAATTAACCCCACCACCGCCATTCCCGGAAAATTCTACCTGTTTTATATATAATTCTTGAAAATTCGGTTTATTAACAAATGAGTAGTTCGCGCAAAACGTTGCAAGAAAAAAAACGGTAACCCCTTTTGGAGACTTTATAGACTTTAGAGAGAAAATGAGAACATATAAGCTATCAAATGACAACTTATTTATTACTCTACGATTATTATTTTCGAAAATATAACAAAAAAACTTAAAAAAAAAATCGGTATCAAAAAAGTAACCCTACCACCGTCATTCCCGGAAAATTCTACCCTTGTTTCATACATAATTCTTTAAAATTCGGTCTATTAACGAAAGAGTAGTTCACGGTCAGACAGACAGACAGACATACAGACAGACGTCAGGTTCTTATAATAATTCCATTTCAAGAAAATCAGTTATAAATAGAGAGTTCGGTCTTGTTTTATTATAAATGGGACTTCTTAAGCTTTAAAATGAGACGTCATTTATTATTCTACGATTATTAGTTTCGAAGATATAAACGTTCAAAGTGTGACATATGTTTTCGTTGCATCTACAAGAAATTTAGCTAAATTTTCTAACGCTACTATATCTAAACGGAAAGAAATAGAGAGTTCGGGCTGGATTTATCATAAATGGAACTTTTTAAGCTTTAAAATGAGATGTCAATGATTATCTACGATTATTAGTTTATACGAAGATCTAAACGTTCAAAGTGTGACATATTTTCGTTACATCGTTGCATCCGTGGATACCCCCCATACCGCGGAGAAAGACGTAGTTCTACGTCAAAATATTAATATAAATATATATCTAGCTTCTATCAGCATTGTATTGTTGGTAGCAAATTACATGCTCACACAGGTTTCACGCGCGCGGTAACAACAAGTCAAGCTAAGCATGCCTTATTGATATGATCCAACATACCCCATCCCTACATACGTTTGATATTTCAGTCATTTTCTTACACTAAATTACCGTAGTTCCTCAAAATGACATGTCGTATAATAATAGAAACTTTTCTTTTAACTAATAATATGTCACTTTGATTTATTTCTCAAGCTGAAGAGCATTAATACTATATTTTGAAACGCTCGAAAATTTACTTGTCACCTTTTGAATTAGAGTTTTCTCTTTTTCTATTGTAATACTTGTTTGATTTAAATAAAACTTTGGGGAAAGCACCTATATCATAAAAGAGATGTTTTGTGATAACTTTTCCATTATTTCTTTAGCTATATATAAATACATAAACAGAACGCATTGCCAACTTGCCTCTTGTGCAAACAAGCCCCGGTCTCCCCTACTAGTGCTAATCTCAACGCGCGACATATAAAAGAGCGCTTTTTAAGAAATAAAACTAGCGATAAAAAAATGTACTCGAGAAGTTATATTTTATATTCGCGGAGATAAAATTTGACACAAGATAGATTGAAAGAGACATCGACATCTCGTGCTGTGGTTACGAAATAAACCGTAAAAGTTGAAAAAGGAAATACAGAAATACGTGGACGAGAATTGTGTGTTTCGTAAATTACAAGCGCCCGATGTTAGTAGTCGCAGGCGCCGGTCGCGCATTAAGCTCTGCACTCTTGAGACTATGTTGCGCGCGGCAAATGTTTACAACGCTCGAGTATTTCATAAACGGGCACAATTAGAAATCTCGAGAGCGGCGAAATCCGTTTTGTTTTTGAATGCTGCACTCCTTTCTCTCCTACGAATGTCCACAATGGATGATTACACAGACTCGGCGATGCCTTACAACGGAAAAAGGAAAGGCAGGAAAACCTGTGCTTAAGGTTTTATTTATAACCGGACGAGCCACCGTTAATCTGGAAAATCTGTAGAGTACCGTGTTGCTCGTAAATTACCGAGACATAAATTATTATTTTCCGTGAAAAGCAGGCCGAAGACTGGAAACCAAATATTGCTCTTTACTCTAGGACATAAACCATCGTGAATATCTCATAAATATCTCTGAATGTTTTCGATGACACGGCACAGTCAGATCCACGAAATTTTCAAAGCTGTAAAAATTTTCGAGTATTTTTTTCATAATTATACAACATATTTAAAAATAACAGAGATATACTTGCACTTCTCCTCAATATCACGTCTAATATAATATTCCCAAAATTTCATAGAATTTAACAGATATCTCGTGTAATAACAAATAATACCAACACGTTATGTAAACTGTAACGAGATTGCAGTAAAGATAGAGAACGCAATGTCAAAATAGAAGCGGAGTATGTTCACGTGTTATTACAAAGCCCGCCGTCCGTGCCGGAATGCTTTTATTAAATGTTTGTTTTCACGCTGATAATCGGATTTCGTGCTTATCGATACATTTTTTTCATGGCAGATTCGTAGCCGTTCTATTTTGTTCTTTTAATATTCGCATTATAACAGTGATTCAGACTTGCTGGATAAAGGGCGGTTGGTAGATCACGGCAGATAGTAAAAAGCAGCTAATATACGTATATTAATGCCATGCGCGCAAATTCATATTGACACATTTAGCCGATGCTCTTTCCCGGGATCGCTGAAATGTTTTCGATTATATAAAAAAATTGTTTCAAGCAAAAAATGTAACTTCAACACGCAACAAACGTAAACGCGCATTAACCTTTCTTTAATCCTTTTCTAGAAATGAAAACGCGAATATCCAAAACAAAAATAAACGAAATGCAACCGCATCGGAAACGTATCCAAACCGTATCCTTCGTTGATTTTATAAAATGTGGACGAGATAGTCGAATGTGCATCGGCAAGTATCCAAACCGAAGATACTGTTACGTCCATAAGAAAATTGCGCGCTGGCTTATAAATATCTCATTCATGCGCGTTATCCGCGGGATTTTCTGTTTCGCTCTCATATCGAATTTCCATCAAGGAATTTTTCTGTATCTGAATGCGCGTCCCGAGCATGCCAGATAATGCCGCGTCATTAGACTAAGACGCCGCAACAAAGGACATAGATAGCGAGAGGCACACTATTAGGCCAGGCTACACCGTTGATGTGCCCAATCTCTTCTTACTTCGTCAGCCGCGGTATCGCATAACGTTTTGCACAAACGTTGCCCCAACAACAATGGTCGGCATTTCCCCGTTTCCGGCTTAACGATATATCTCTCTGTCCCTCCATGCGAGCTACAGTACACTACAGGCACTCGGGAAGAGAAACCGCGCGAGTTTACGAAGCGGTTTCGGGGAAAACGGTAATGAGAAAACTCGAGGAGAGAGATCAAGCGTAAATCTCATTTTTCTTTACCCGTAATCTAAGAAATGACGAATCTCGCCCCGAAGAATTGATGGCTATCTTGCCCACGGCCGGCAACAATTTTTGAGTGGCAGTATAATTCGCGTACCTTGTTCCGTTTCTTCTGATTGATGTACACAATATAAGATTGATTGTAAGAAGGAAAGAAATCAGAGAGCGACAAAAAAAAAGCTAAGCTTTTCATTATATATAATTAAATAATAAATTGCGGATCGCGCATATAACATAAAAATTTAGAAATTTCACTTACACTTTATAAATATCTAATAAATTAGTCTGTAATTTTTAACATGGAATTTTGCTTTATAATAATTTAAACACATTTAAAATTGCTGTTGGAATCTCTTAATTATGAAATCCGAATTTTACTCCAGATACACGAATGCTGCATAGAACCGACCGCATATTGCTCCTCTCTCTCTCATTTGTCAACAATTTCGGAATTCCGCGATTGTCTGTTGGGAAAGGAAAGTTTTTTCGATCGTTTTACGGGCGCGCACATTGATTTCTCGGCGAATTGTGTGAGAACTGTGTTACACACCATTTATGGCGTGCGTGAATCGTGCGTTGCGCGCAAAAATACGGATCCTCGATGCGAGTAAATTTTAAAACGTGCGAGATCGCTTCGCGCACAATACGATGCGTAACATTTTATGAATTCGTAACTGCGTTTTTTGCGAATCTAGCACCGTTAACGGTTTGAACGTTCGATAAGCTTTCAAATGCGCTCGATTAAGTCCAATAACTAGAACGTTCTGTATCTGACACACGGAAAAAATAAGCTGAAATAAGCTGGCAAATGAAATTTATTGCAAGTTAAAGCGATAGAAGTCAATTCCTTAAATATAATTCAATTTTTTTTTATTTTTATGAAAGTGCATTCCGGCTAAACCAAAGCTGAAAAATTAATTCTTTTTAATTTGCGAATAAAACATTGTTATATTATAATAATGCTAATTAATTATATAGTTGCGATAAGATAAATGATTGGATAGCGGTGAACGGGCATGCAATTAACCGCTATAACTCAGTAATCGCATCTTTAACTTTAAGAGGGAATCCTATATTAATGAAGACATTGCAAGCATATTAAATTTGCACCTAAATCCAGGGGGCTCCTATTTTCGTTAATGGCGTTTCACTTTTAATAATCTCCCGCGGGATCTTTTTGCGCGCAACCTCACGTTTAATAATCTCCCACTTAAATTATGCCTGCGCCCGGCTGATAAAAGCTAGAAGGCATTTTTACCATCGACCGTCATCGACGTTTTGCTTCCTTTTTGCATTCTTCGTCGTTCCCTCCATTTTTCCCCTTCGATCCGCCCCATTCTCAACCCGGCCTTTTTCTATCCCGGCTGCAGCTCTTCTCCAATATTGGGAAGAGTGCAGCTCGTTGCACTCGACTTAATAGATTACATTGCGACAGATCGAGCCTTGTCCGGGATAACAACGGCGCGCGGCACGAAATAATTAATAAAAAAAAAAAAGGAGAAAAGGACACAGAGCGAGGGCGAGATCGAAAGCCCGTGCCGTGTCTCGAATCAACCTACGAGATAAATCTAGGGCGAAATTTTGGTGACGCGTGAGCGATAAAACGCTGAAAGGGAATTATTTCGTGCCGTAGAGCTCCAATCGAAGTGCTACCGAGTGAAAACGACTTCTTTCTAAAGTTTTTAAGAGATGGTTCTTAAAGTATGGAGAATGTGATAGGGCTAAAAACTTTCAGATAAGGATTATTGGGTGTAATAACGTTCAGGACGTGGATCTGATATTGGACCCGACTTCGAGATTTTCGAGCTACAATTCGAGCGCGCACATAAATGGAATTCTCACAACTACAAATTACTTATATATATAAGAAGTTCTTCGTATTCCAAAAATTATAAAAACAATGTTTCTTTTTTCAATGAGATATTAATTATATTTTACTGAGAATTTTATATAAAAATGTGTGTGATGCCCGACCATAATTTAAATAATATATGAAACTTATCTAAATTTAATATTACAATCAAATTTTAAGAAACTTATTTAAATTCAATATTACGTAAGTATAAAAACAAACATTTCATTAAGAGAAGGAGTGTAACTTTATATTTATTTCACGAAGTTCGTATCGTTTTCCCAAATATCAGGATTGCCGAGAGGCGCAAGGCGCGCTCAATCGAACAAGAGCTTTTGGCGTCTCTCTGTGCACCAGACAAAGTGACGCAAGAGAACCGTGAGGATTATTCCGTAGTTTCACTCCGCATTTGGTCGTTGCAAGCGTAAATAAGGCTAATTAAGGAGGATAATTCCCTAAGTGGCATCGTCCTCTCAGTGGAACAGGCAGGCGTTATCTCGGCGCGCGTCGCCTTTCAATAATGCCGTTTACTTCGTGTGTTTCGTTCGTGTCGGATGCTTGGCAAGCGCGGCGTTCGTGTCCGTCGCGTGGTTAATGGCCGCTCTCGGAATTAGCTTTGGGGAATGTTCTCTTGACTGACCCGTTTGACGTTTTGTTTGCGCGAATCTACTCCGAGACGCGCTCAAGCGGAGTCGGATATATACTGTTCACGGTTGCATCTTCAGATTGATTCGAATCGTCTATCGATTGCAAGAAAATAGGAAAATCACGCTGCTTTTCCTGTATCTTACTTCACCGTACGTCGCGTTATTTTCAGAAAATATGATAGATCGTGTGTGAATAATGTGTCAGTGAATAATGAACCTCGGTGTGTCATCAGCAATGATGGTGCGGTTGCCTCAGTTGAAAGGATGTGACAGATGATTGATCGTCATTCATTAATATAGTTTTCAATAACATGTGAATAACGCGTACGAACATTTCACGCTGTTTTATTCTCTTCCGATAATTTTGTCCGAACGAGCAAGCTTGCGTAAATTTATCTAGGTATTTTGATCTTACGCTCCAATTTTACAAATTAATGCAGAACATTTTTAAGAATATTCTCATATAAATATTTAAAAGTATAGCTCGATATTTTTTGTCTCACTCGATATTTAGTTCTTTATGTAAGTATCGTGCAATCTTTACTACTGTACATACGTACGTTCTTCTTTTAATTAGGAAAATAATATTTGCTGTATATGAAGTCAATACATAGATAATGCTTGCAAACGTCAATGCCATCATATGCAAGTATATATTTATTTGTCTATGAGAAAGACTGTAAAAAAGGTAAATTAAAGAATAAGATTGTGTAAAAATTATTTTTTTCAAATTATTGTCAATTAATGTTAACAAAGATCGCTATCATTCTGCTCGCGAAGAAATCGAAATAACTTTAAACTTCTTCGATATGTCCAATTTGTCGGATCTAGGATAACGGTCACAGTAAATTTCGCGACAAACGAAGACTTAGAAACATTCACCGGGAGCAGGCTAATTCTATCCGCGCGCTTGTCCAAAGACAATCCCCCAAGGAACAAGTGCCAATTATATCCGCGCGGCCATCAGCCTTTATCGTCGGTCACAGTAAATACAGATAAAGGTAATTGAAAGCAATCGTTTCTCCGCGAGCTGTTGTTTTTCCGCGTCCGTTAAATCGAAGACAGAGAATCCGGCCCACTTGTTCTCGCCAGCCATTGTTGTTGACTCTGCGTACCGTTCATATGGACAAGTCAAGTAATTGCAACTTGATTGAAATCTTTCGCGCAAAATTAATCTCTTCGACTTATCTTCGTTAAGATCGAAATCGAACAAGTATGATTGATTTTCTTGCTTTCATCAGCTTGATTTTATGCTTTGTAATATTTGTATTAAAAATAAAAATATAAAATTACAGAAATCATTCTTTCTTCTTCTTATTATGTTGGTCCCAAATTTTTATCGAATATTTTTCCTACATTCTCTCTTCTGTGTAATAATGTTATTATTTGTGTCTCTTGTATTGAGGCAGCGACTCCTGGTTTTTATTCCCCGTTCGGCCGACACTTCGTCGGGGTTATTGGGAATCACCGGCGTAGTAGTGGGTGTGGTTCGGTCGAGTAATGGACAGTACCCTTCGTCCATTGTGCAAACTCTAGGACAGAGGTTCGTAATCGAAAGACGCTTCTGGAGGAAATCCTAGAGAACGCTTTCGTTCACAAACACTCCACCTTGCCTTCACCATCAGGATTAGAAGGATGAGTTTCGTATCCGCGCTGACGATTGCGATTTTCCCCCCCTTTTTTCAATCCTGGAAAATATTTTAATTTATCTTTTCAATAGAAATTTAAAGCACACATACATACGGTGGTATATGCGGAAATATGAAATATTAAATTCCCTTTTCCGTTTTCATTATTGCTTTGGAACAGTTACTATAATAGCTGCAAAATCATTTTCGTAAAATTTTCGCAATTTAATCGTAATGCGTTTTATATGATGATAACTTTCAACGCTAATTTATCGCGTATCGTTATTCCGCTTTAGAAATCCGAATCGGTGCATGAAAATTTCCGGAGCGTTAAACTATATGCGGTCTTTACGCGACATGAGTTGACAAAGAAAGTGCAAGTCAGCGTTCGCTCAAGGATGCAAAATGATAAAAGCTATACTTATTGTTAGCCCATTTGCCCGGTAGATATTATCGTTCCACGGCTGCTTTATCGCAATTATGTCAGTAAATCCCTCGATAAGAAAAACGATGGCTTGTCGCCCAGTTTGCATATTTCTCGACAGCGCATTAAGGGTTCTCGCTAATTAGCTACAAACTATAGAATGTGATAAATTAGAAGTCAATAGACTTCCCTAAATTTTTCCCGAATTTCGTAGCTTATGAGGTAATTATAACTTTAAAAAGATTTTTCCGTGGTAAATAATGATCCTTGATGAAATACTCAAAGGATCAAAATTCCCTTCATCGAAAGAGGGAACAAAGGGAAAGAAAATACCTCAACATGAGAAACAAATGGTCGCAAACAAATCTCTTAAAGATCATTAAAGCGTTGGAATTGTCCAGAAAATTGTACTTGAGTTATTAGAATTATAATTTACAAACATTGTAAATAATTAAAAGAACATAATTAAGGTAAATATTTAAAATGTATTTTATAAAACTCAATTGGTCTGACATTATTGTTAGATATTAAAGATTATTTTGTATATATAATAAAAAAGTAATTAAATAAAGTCTCTTACTAAAACGATATATAATAAAGCAAAACACAATTTATACGCAGAATATAAAATTATATTTATTTTAAAAAAAATTAAACATTATATTTTTTAAAGCTATAAAATCAAACATTATATATAATTAACGATAATTGATATAATACTTCATAAATTACATATTATAAATAAGAAATGATAATTTAATCTATAAACTAAAACGCATTTAAATAAGTAGAAATTAGTATTTGTGATTCTACTTCGTGTAACGAGTTGCCTGCAATTGGATACGTTTCAACGGGATGCAATCTAATTACGTATGCATTTCAGCTCCTTAAATGCGTATATTAGTAGTTTCGGTACTAAGCTCGGCTTTCGAGATACACAATGTCCTAAGAACATCGTATTGCAGCGATATATGTACGTCTTCCTAACGTAATCGACATTTTATCAAATGCTATTAAAATCGTAACAAAGGTATTTCGCTATCTGAATGAACATTTTGCGCTAACAAATTTAGAAAACGTGCGCAAATATACATAGAAAGGAACGTATAAAAACATATATAACTATTGATATTTTTTACATTTCAACAAGCACAAAAATGATGTATATATCTGTAACGTCATTAACGAAGTCCTCTAAGAAAATCTAAAAGACGTAAAAAAATTTACAAAGAAAATTGAATAAGAAATAGTACCGAGATGTATGATTGTTTAGCAACAATATACCTATGTGATTTGAGGGAAAAAGAACTATTAAATATAACCGAGCAATCGCACAACACCGAGTGCTTTTCGTCTCGTCTCTCTTCCCAATTAAACCACGAGCTCACCCTTGGCGATGTACATTTCGCGTCCCGAAGAGTAGTCGGCGCCCTTCATTAAAGTGCGATTTCGCTGAATATGCATCCCGGCTGATTCCGTGACATTTTCGAGGAGAGAAATATCGCCGGTGGGTGCTGCGGATGCTGGGGGAACATCACGAAACCGATTTCTTCACCGAGTCTTCTTAGATCACTCGCGCCATTATCCCAATTGATGCCCCGCAATATTTCTCCCGAGGCCATTTGGAAGATTTTGTCCCGTCTGCATGGCGTATACGCTCACACAGCGACGAAGAGGATACTCGTAGACACGTGTACCGTGCCTCCTCTTCCTCCTCGATCCACCCTCTCGCCCATCAGCTTCGCCACCCCCCCCCCTACTTTATCTCGCTTTACCCTCCCCTACCAGCTCAGTTACACCGACGTACCCTCTTGTCGCTCGCTAGTATGGCCGTGTGCGCGTATCAAGCGGTGCCCAATAAATCCACGGTTTAATTAAACTAAGTTTAAACGGAACCCTCACCCCCCCGCCGCCGTCCCGTCGCACGGAGCAGTTATATTATGTGTTACGTTCCTGATCCGCCGCTAAATCAATTATCGGAGTTACCGGCGCGATGTGAAAGGGTGTCGCCGGGAAATACCTTCGGGCGGCTCGCATATTGTGCGATGTGCTTTTATTTTCCAGGCCACGCTCGAAATCGTCCGCGACGGATTGAAAAGAGGGTGGCCGAGGATAATGGTGGATTATACAACGTGCGCTTTTCGAACAATGCGCGATATAAGTGGTTGTACGTTTTATAGAAACAATAGGAAGGATTATTAATTGCTACAATGTCTAAATGAATTTTCTATTACGTTTGATAGAGCGTCAAAAATGTGCTAGCAAAAACCCCTTATCTGCTACAATATAAAATTTGATGCCAGTTTTTAGAGGTTTCAATTGTTCCATTAATAACTATATTATTATGCTTGATGTATCTAGAGAGCTATTACAATATAATTTTGTTGTAAAATCGTGATCGAGATTCCCATTTATATAACAAGAATGTAATATAGAGATCAGATGGAAAATTCAACGTTATCATGGCAGCCCCGATCTTTCTCGTAAAATATTTATTACCACACTATTCGGCGATCAGAATATATTTAAAAAAAAAAAACGCAAATATAAAATTAGTACAACTATACGACAGTTGTATTTTATACAGAGATAAACAATGCATTGCTCTGGAGCACTCTGCAAATAGCAAACAGTTTATTCTGCTGAATTTTGCATGTATCCGCCGTGACTCATTCCTACTTTATTGATTTTGAGAAGAGCGAGATACGGTATCGCGTAAAACGTGCAAATTGTTAAATGGAAAGCGGATCGGTTTACGATGCTCGCCTACACCCGCCGCTGATTTATCATTTAATACCCGCCGCTAAGTGGATGAAACGTTAGCTTGGGCGGCCATATTTTTGACGATTAAAATTAATTTGCGCCAATCCTCCGATATCGCGTCAAAAAAGAGTATTATAGTGTTTCAGGTGCTCGTTTTCCGCTTTACAGAAAAGTAGATATGACGTCGCGCAAAAAAAGGGAAGGACCGATTAGAGTGACACAGGCACTCGCGTATCTGTACGATCCCATATTATGCTTAATGAAAATGCAAAGCCGATTCGCGCAATCAAACGCTAACTCTTGTAGCATATGTATCGGAATTCCTTCAACGATATCACTTTGGCAGTGTGCAGATACACGATTAAGCCTAAGCCATTCGAACTATTTCAGATGGTACATGCGATGGGAAGGGCTCGATTAAACGGATCACTTCCGATCCATTTTACAATCAAGCCAGCTGTTCCACCTACAAGCTCTGGCTGCAGTGAGAAATGCGACCTACTCCTATAGCAACTTTTCTCTCTAACTTGTCTCTCAGTTATTAAAATTAAACGAGAGATATTTAATATCGGACATTACTTTAAACATTTAATGATAATTTCAGATATATATATTTATAATATATTCGTATTTCACATGTATAATAACAGAATGTATATTTTTTAGGTATTGCAATCTATTATCTTTACATTAGACGGTGCATTTTTAACGTATAACTTAAAAATCAATTTTATGTATATATTTTGTTACATTATATGTTCAACATTGTGTTTTAGATTCGCATGGTGCAAATTTACACTCAAAAATACATGGCAGTAGCTAAATATAATGTATTAGATATATACAATTACATCTCACATGTATAAGTGTGCAAGACTGGCTAAAGTTAGTCCCCCTGTATTCACGTTTGTCGGCTTATTTAATTCGGTAGTTGCACTTATCCTTTGATCTTTGCCCCAGCTATCCCACACTCGCCAATGTAATAGCAGCGTACCTACTCCGAGACGTTTGTGGCTGGCTATATGTATGCCGTGCGACATGTATATCATCGACATAGTGCATGACGGGCGATCTGACCCGATACTCTCTTGGCAACCACTTGGCTGGGTACGCTTGATCGGTTCATTTACCAGCGTCGAGAACGTGCAGTCGGGGGTAACCACCCTCGCAATTTGCTTCTTCTATACTATTCTCAAGCCCTTCGGTCTGGCCAATTAAAGACAGCCTTCGCGCAACCATCATCGGATACACGCACGCGCTTATACCTTATACCGAGTGTTTCACCTCAATTACCGAGGTCTTTTTTAAAATCTAGAAAGCAGCTATAAAAAGATATATATATATAAGGCTATCTATTGCAAAATATTTAAATTATAATTTAATTGCTTTAAACATTCTCAGAGCAAAATACTTTTCTTGTATGTAATTTTTTTCTTTTTGACATATTTTAGATATTGCAGGTCAAATTAAAGAGATGATTATTTTAATTGTCACAAGATTAAATAGCGAGTAATAATTTTGGCGAATTATTCTTTAAGAAAAAAAGAATATCTAGTTTTGATCCTTAAATTGTGTAGCTACCTTGTATATACATATATATAGGTACGCTACACGGATGAACACAAGCATACAATATAACGCAGACACTCCTGGGAATTTCAGGAGCGAGTAAAGGCGACTTTAACGACCGTCTCTCTTGTTACGATAGTCGAGGATGCTCGCAATGATGCGTTAAAATAAGAGGACGATTGCTCCGTTTCAAAATAATAAAACTCCCCGATAACGATGTTACGTACCATCCTGTTGAGATTGCAGCTGCTGTGTGTATCCAGAAAGCATCGAACAATTGATCATGCCCGTTGTATGCGAAGTTTACATCAATCCAAACAACATCTTGTATCAATGATCTCTTTACGCTGTTTTTAGATTTTTTAAAAAATAATTGTAGCTTTATAAAATATCTTGCATTATTTAAAACTCTATGCGCAGAAGAATAATATTGATACAAAATTAATCGACCGTAATGTGTAGAATCGAGAACGTTAACTTGTATCAGTTGACAAATAAAAAATATATTTTGTTATAATTGGAAAATGGTTAATTAAGTGGTGTGCTAACAATTTTGCTCAAACGTTACAAAACTCTCGGATGATCGCGATCAAAATTGAACGAATGATATTAATAATGTATAACGCGCATCCGTATGCGACGGACCCGATCGTATTATACGCCCCATAATGCAATAATACGCGAATATGCAGTGTAAAATAAACATTGAGCCTCAATTGTTCATTACGTAACTTTAATGGATTTAATGTACATATTGATATCGCGCCGTATACGTATATGCTAAATCGGATAAACACCCATAATTATGCGGACATTTACGTATATATCGAATTCGCTCGATGCCCAATGTTACAATATTTCAGAAATCACGCGGTTTGACACAAGTCAGATAATGTAATTGGCGTAGATCAACTGAGAAATGAATTTTGGCGAATTAACGCATAATTGTTCTCTTTAAACCGTTCGCGTGTCGCGCCCCGGACGGTTTTTTATATTATAAACGTATTCATACGAGGCAGACTGCTGCCGCACGATATATCGAGCGAGAAAGAACAATAAATTGTCGCGACAAAATGGACGAACATCTCCCACGCTATTTACACACAAAGATAGTTATTCCATCAGGACACACTTCATTATCGCCCGTGCTGCACAAAGTGTTAATGAACCTAAGGAACGTACATTTTCAAACAGGTAACAAGGTTGAGACAATGCAAACGAATTCACAAACGTTCTCGTCGGCGCCCGGAGTATCCAAGAACAAACAATAACCGACTCCCGGGATATTCGTTTGTATTTGCAAACAGTTCCGGAAGAAGAAACATTTCTTGCTGAACTATGCGAATCATCCAAAATTACTGTTTCGATAAGTTTGCTCTTGGGATGCCTCCGCAAATTTCTTGCAAAATTAAAATTTGCATAGAGATTGCAATAAAAGTCAGGTGAAATACGAAATACTAAAAATAATTTGAATTTGTGAGATCAAAAATTTATTTCTAACGAGAACTGGCTCTTTTTCAAGATTACAAATATGACTTTTAATGGCGCTATCAAAAACGAATTTAACTTATAAAAATCATCAAAATTGATTCATTAAATAATAATTATATTTTATTTTATCTCATCATAACGAAAAAGAAGAAGAAAAATAGATCCCAACGTATTTCCGAAATACACTTGAAATATTATTTCAGATATTACAAGAGAAACGCAATTATCACGTCAATAATTTTGTTTTCTATACTATAATAACCAAAAATCTAGATCTATTACGCCAGGTTAAAATATTCGCTATTAACAATGTGTACATACAATAAGTGCAATCTTGAACAGTAATTAGCAACTAAGTTAAATGATGATATCCGTCTACAAGTGTTCCAAACTCAAATTTCCTGTGAAGCGAGAATTGAATATTTGACTTTCCGTGTACCTTCAGTACTAGTGTGGGGTCGTTAAAGTTATAATTTAACGACCCGTTAATGCTCGTCGAAGATAATATCCAAAACAATTCGCGGCAAGTCGATAAGGTTTAACGACCGCGACGCCGTAAATATTTCTCTGCAACTCGCTCATGAATGTGTCATCTTAAAGATTAAGATCTTCTTCTCGGGAAAGAATGCGAGAGATCTATTGATCGCGCTTTCCTCCAAAAGTCTGACAAAAGCGCGCCAGCTTTGCAGTGAAGCCAGCGCGCATTAATTATTATTTGCCAATTTAAAACTAAATAATCTTACGGCTGTTAATTGAATAGCGCGACGTTAAAGAACGGCGTTGTGCCTTCTGCGCTCGCGGGCGCTGTAATAACGGCGAGATTTGCATTTAATCAGGCCGAGAGAACTCTCCTCGCTGCGTTTCTTGCTGGCCATTGTAAATGCAGCGCAGCAAGAATGTCCGCGGGCGTTTTTATCGCGTTCGCCCATTCTATACACGCGGACCGGACTCCCGTGAAAACGCCACCGTTGTGTTGTGTGCCGCATGTTGGATCGCGCGCGAGTTCCTTCCCAGTAACTGTTTGCAGTTACAGGCGAACTGTCTCAAAACAGCGTTATTGTCCGCTTGTCGGGGAGACTTTGAAAGTTTCGCTGCCCCATTTGCATCCTAACGATAAACGTTCTTCTGGAGGAGATTTCCTATGCCGACATGCGCAAAGTTATCGCGCGCGAAACGCGCAATCGCGACGTAACTTCACAATTACGCGGGTATTAATTGCAGCTAGAAAAACAAATATTGGTTATCGTGGACGTAGAGTAGAAGCGTGTTAAATGTTTGTCTTTTCGATTGCATCGTTCGAGGGCAAATATACTCTATAATGGGTACAATCAAATAGCATATCAATTATGATTCAATTCTACATGGCAGTATAAAAGTTTGTCAAATATGTATACCTCGCATGTAATAATATGTTCGGGTAAAAATTAAAAATGCAGAAATAGGAAAGAACTTGATTACTTTGCATCGAGGGAATGTATCATACATATTATTTTGCGTCTTATCAAAAAATGGATCACAACATGACGTTATTGAAGGAAAATTTCCATTTGCGGCGCTGTTTTAAAAAAAGAGTTATATCTCGACGAAAAGCTTTATGCGTATCTTCCCGATCGATTTTTCCGTATAGCGTGCGCTTCTGCAATTTGCGCTGGTACACAGAGCCTCAAAAGCGTGTATACCATAATCTGAAATCTCTGTTTCGGGTATTTCGAAGTAGCACGACAACTTAACGTCATGCGGGAGCTATACTGTGGAAATTGTGTTCCATCATTTTTCAAACTAACAATTTTGCGGCATTAATCAACGCGATTAGCTTTCGAGATCGACGCGGTGACACGGAGTAGCGGCTCGACGTGGTAAGGTGTGAAACAATACTGAATGTACTTGATGGCTTTTTTTTACCTTGACGTAAGGTGTAGTTAGATCTTGTAGTTAAATCTTTACGCTCTCTCATAACATTATAAAATCTCCTTACGTTACAAAATCATTACGATCGTTCGTACGGTTTTAAAAAATAAGCATCGAATAGCCGCTGGAAAAATTGGGAGAAATTGGTGTGCAGCACCGATGAAAATTCCCATGGACTTTTATCTGACAACGCAGGGGAGAAATAACGGATGCAACGTGGCAAATGTAGTATGAAAATAGTATAATACTCACCACACGGTCGCCCGGATGCTTGACGTAACAATTCAGCTCCGCCGTCTGACCGACGATGGCAGTGACGTTTCGCGGTGCAATATCGTCGAATTGAGGTTTGTCCCAGGATCTCGTCGGCTTGCTCCCTGCTACCACGCTGGCGATACTGGAACCACCTGAAACAGAATAACGCCATATTAATATATAGTAATGTCAAAAAATGCAAGTTAATTTTGTAAATACAATTTTTTATTTTATAAACTAATTGAAAATTGAATATTATCGGATAAAGTGTGTGTTTCTGAAAAAATATTTTGCATCAACTTCACAAATTATTTAAAGAATATAACGAATACATGTAAATATATTTTTTATGCATAAATGTTAAAATTAAAATTTAGAAAATACTTTTTTAGATTAGCTAAAGCTGATGTTTTTATTGTAAAATAGAAACTTGCGGGCACAACTTAATCTCATATGCAAATTAATCTTATGTGATGGTCAGTAGTGAATTTAGAGTTGTTGTGGCTCCAAGCTATAATATAAAATATAAATGAACCCTTCTCGCGCGCAGAGCGCGCGTATCATAATATGTAAGTCTTAATCCACAACTTGGTTAGTTTACAGTTTACGGTAAAAACAGGTCTGATGATGATAGTAGCAATGAGAAAGCATGATGTAACACAGATAAACAGACGCACAATTTATTTAATTTATATACATGAATAAATAATAAAATTAAATTTTTTTAAAGATAATAGCTTGTAATAAAATCAATAATGTTAATAAAATTGTCGAAATGCAAATGATGTTTTCACCTTACATCTACATTTTAAACCAACATTTATTTGATAACACATCCTTTTTTCCTTATTTCTATTCAGATTCTAATCCTAAATTCTCGATAAAAAAAAAATTATTCTTTTACAAGATCTACGTATATAAAAGAAATTGTAAAAAACGTATAAAAATACATATAAATTATAAATACCTAAAATTTTTAGCCATTAAAAATACCTAGCAGTGTGTAAATACTTGTAGATCTCACGCGTGTCATTGTCGCAGCTGGAAATAAATATTATCTAAGAGAGTGTATCGAAAGCTTAACAAGGCGCGTAAACCCGTGGACAAATCTTATCTGATGAAACATTGAGCGGGCTATATAACTCAACGCTAAAGTCAAAGTCGAAGTTAGATGAATATTGAAACTCAGTACAACGTACATTCAAACGAGATTAGACGCGGAACCCTTT
Organism: Temnothorax americanus; assembly: GCF_048541705.1. NCBI lineage: Eukaryota > Metazoa > Arthropoda > Insecta > Hymenoptera > Formicidae > Temnothorax > Temnothorax americanus. The sequence continues at coordinate 358,850 of NW_027509678.1, read as the reverse complement.
ACAGTATCAGAAGCTGCAGCTGCGAGTGGACTGAAAGTTGCCGGGTTGCGCATACCGTGGGTAATTGTAATAAGTACTTGATTAAGCTCAAACTTCCGGGATTATAAAGCGTCACGCCATTACTCATGGTTCCTCTACACAAATGCGTTTAGCAATCACGAAACACGATGCTGTTCGCGCCAAGAATACCACTATCCTCTTTGATCTTAGATCGGGGCAAATAATTTACAAACCAATAACTGTAAAGCGTACGTCGCGTAAAAGAGTCACGGTCGGTCTCGCTCCGCGTGTACTTGGCGCGAGACACTACCGTGTCTCTTGATTAGAGCGTGCATATACATATATACACACGCGCGGTTGCCGCTTCCTATCGCACTTTCGCCGTATTGTGCTATAACGGTGTATATCTGATCCAACAGTGATATACTAAGATCTGCAATACGACAAATTGGTTTTAATTGTTGACAATTATTTCAATAAAGTTTTGCACTTTACTTTACAAGTAAATATGTATTTAGAAATGTATGCACTATAATAAGTAAACAAACTAATAATTAACTGTCCGTATTTGTATAATCTGGACGACACGCATGTTTATAAACGACGTTAATGCACTTTTTACTGAGAGAGATACGACATCCGATTAACAAAATGCTAATTAACATCTTGCAATTATATAATACTCGTTTATAAACATTAACTTGTGTAATGTCATCGATATATCTGTCTCTCAATATTAGTTTAATGTAATGTACACAGAAAGTATATTCATAATTTATATTTTCAATTATTTTCCGGTTGACCCATATATATATGATAGCAAAATGATTTATTTGCTTTCAGCAATCAAACATTGTTATTAATTAATATTATTAAGAATAAAAGATTAATTGGAAACAGTAATAAACCTGTTTTGTCATTTTTTTTATTTTCAGGGAAATGCAGTGTCTGGAATTAATGTACTCCAGTGACGTTCATGTGGTAGTTAATATATACCTGTATGATGTGCATCCCAGCGCGGGTTTCATTCAATTTATATGAATCGCTCGACTTGCCATTAACCGAGCTTTCGATGATCGCGGAGATTGTCATTATCATAATCCCACAGGAGTAGCAGAATGGGATAAAAAAGAACGGGCGGATTTCCGAGGGGGTGGCATCGGAAAGCCCAACGGAACGGCCGTGCAACGGACAAGAAGGCCGGGATAGAGCGCGTCCGATAAAATTTTCCATTGTATGTCGGGGAAAATGGGACTTTGGCGCGGGTAGAAATTGAAATTGTTACGAGGTACATGTGAAAATTGCGGAAATCGCACAGCGAGACTCGGGGTATAACGAAAGCGTGACGGGATCAAAAAGGTCGGTATACCTTAAAAACGCTCTTACTATATATACCTGCGAAATTAATTCACTTGCTTTACGGTGAAATTAATGTATGACTGTGATAAAACGGGAATTTTTCAGTTCGCGCTGTTGTTTTCGTTGCGGAAAATACAAAAACATGAGAAAGTTTATAAAGCGCGATATATAAATTTTATATCAGTTTTTATGAAATATCCAAAATATTATTAATATCGAACTACGCTAATAAATTATGTAGCGAAGATAAATAACGTGTAACATTTAACGATATTATCGATTTACAGAAAACTTTTAAAATAACTTTTAATATCTATATATTATTTAAAGTATATGTATAAATAAGAAATTAAAATTTAAGTTTCCTTTATCTCACTATATATATATATATATATATATATATATATATATGTATATATATTAAATTAAATGAATTTAAATATGTAGTATCAAAAGCCTTAGAAATAAATTGTTTTTTACATTTTATTTTAAAAAATTTAATAATTTTGGTGAATTTGGTGATTTAATTAATTAACTTAAATTCTTAAATACCATATATTACGACTGTGTGTGTGTGTGTGTGTGTGTGTGTGTGTGTGTGTGTGTGTGTGTGTGTGTGCGCGCGCGCGCGTGTACCTACAGATTACGTCATTCGTATCCCATTACCATATTACCTAGACAAACTTTTACGTTCCGAGGAGTTGTTTCGCCAATAAAGCATTCCCTCTCAACTTTCGATGAACACCGGGAAATGAAAGCTATCGAACTCGGCTTTCGATACGCAAAGGCTACCCGTCTCACTGCTACCTTGCGCGAATTCAATAAGGTTCCGCATTCTCCGCACTCCGTGGCAACAATAACTTCTTGTTATAGTCATGGTGGCGCGCGGGTTAAGCAAACACCGGTCACGAGAACAATACGAGCACACTGCCCACTCGCCGGATGATTTTCCAAACTTCCCTCCAGTCGCGGCACGTAATCCGAGTTGTTTGATCTGTAGCTTTGAACTCGGCGGAAAACACCACTAGTAAAATTTTCCACTTCGCCTTTAAATTTAGCCACGTCCGCCTTTATTCCTGATTTTATCTTTGTACCGTCTGCTGTCTACACAATGCGCAGCTCCGACAACTTTTCCACGATTAAAATTCACAGCAAATAAATATAAAACGAAACTTTTTCAATACGCAAATTATCGCATGCAAATTATGAATTTTAAATGAAAGGATAATAAGAATGTGAAATATGCAGGATGCGCTATATTATGTATGTAAAATTTAAAACTCAGAGAAGAAATAGAATTTTATAACTATAACGTAAAGTGAGATATATCGTACAATGCATATAGAAGCTATATAAAATCCATTATACCCTTATAATTACAAAATATTTATTCCTTTAAGATATATACTGTCTTGAAGCAAAAGGCAAAATTATAAACGCATATTTATAATCTCGTTAGAAACGTACCGTATCACGTAGTAGACTTCACGCTCTCGCGTATGTAGCTATATGTCATATCACAAAAAATATGTTTCAATGTGTTTTCTACTCTTTATAAAAATTATTAAGCGAAAAACAAAAATTCCTTTTCACGTTAATGTGAACTAATGGCTGTGCGCGATGAAAAGAGAACGCGGTAATGCCGTTAATGTCAAAGCGCACGCTGCGCTTTACTCACGATCCACGCCGTATTTCACCGCGCTAAGCCGCGTCGAATCTTGCCCGGCACTGAAGCAATATTTATTTGCCGTTACGATAGCGAAAAGCGGAGCAAATGCCTGTACAAAGTGTCCCCCGCCGCGCCGTTACGATACTCCACCATAGTTTTCTAACCAGTTCTTATACCGAGTCGCGCGCACTTGGCTCGGAAACTGCGCTGGCGATATTTCGAAATGGATGGTATCGTCGATTTCGGTATCGAGTGCATTGCCGAAGGGTCCGTTCTTTTCTAGCCGTTTTATTCCGTTGCTCGCTTCGTCGCAATTCGTCGCGGTATATACGCTCGATCGGCTCGCAGCAATATGAGTGCGCGCCATTCCCCTCCCTTTTACCTGCGATCGGAGAAGCTGGATTTTGCCGTTCAGATAAATCGACAACTCGCGAACGACGACGTCGACGGCAATTGCGCGAGCTAAATCGAGGTCGAAGAAATGATATTTATTTTTATCATCGTCTGTCCTGCAATCTGCGATGAGGCAAAATAAAATATATCATGTATAATTTAGATTGCAATTGTGAACAGATTGATACATGCCTGGGTGAATTTATTTTTTGAGAGAAAATTTACTTTTTAAGCTATAAAACGATTTTAATACAATCCATTCGACATCTATAATTTATCAATTATATTTGCTAAATATCTGAGAACATTTTTTTATTCATTTCTCGAGAGAATATAAAAGAACTAGCAAATTAACATACATATTATTAAAATATTCAAGCGACTTTCTGTTCTTAAAAAAGAGATAATGTCAATTTTCTGGAACGTTTTTTAATATTTTTTTCAGTTTTGTTTTTTAGAATTTTATATTAACATTTAATAGGCCTAAAATTTTAATCTTCAAACGAGAAAGAAATGAAATAAATGTAATTTATTTCTTTATATCAATATAATATCTATACATTTTAGTATTTGCAACAAGTAATATTAACAATATAAAAAAAATTATTGTATCCACTTAATTAAATTCTAGATTCAAAATTGTTTGGCTAATTTTGAATATTAGCTTTCTAATATTAAAATTTGAATATATTTATAAGTCTATTATAGTAATTAAAAAATTGGGATATATATATAAAATCTACGCCTTGTACGCGGTAACTATATCTTAAATAAAATAGAGACAATTTCCGAGGAACAATATATTGTGTAACGTTAAAAACAGTTAAGGAATTCAACAAGTATCAAAAATAAGTCCCCAGACTCTTCTCTCTATCTCTTCTTTCCTTTTTCGCCAAATGTTATGCTGGAAGATCAAGACATCACCTTGCGTAGGACCATCATGCGAGATCGAATTTGCACGCGCGCGTGTTTCGTAAAGCGAAAGTCAAGCTTCCACCTGGCGTGGACGGCTACACGGTCGATTGCGATAACGATATGGCGAGGCAGCGCCGATTACAATCCCGTAGCCCCCATATGCCTCCTTTGGGATGTGGTACGAGCGTATTCTATTAACATGCGGCGGTTTACACGGTCGCGTATTCCTCGTAAATAGAAATGAGCAAACAGATTCCACGCGCGGCGACGCAGCGCCATCGGGGGCCCTTTGCCGCGCTCCCGTTCGCCAATTTCATCAGCGTCCGCTCGCATAACTGAAAACCGTGAAAAATGAGAACGCTGGGGGAGAGGAAGGGGGGAAGGGGAGAAACAGGCGGGAGCACAAAGACCTCCGGCATTTTCCGGAAAAATGTTCGCGCGCGGCGCTGTGATACGCAGGCGGTGCAATTCATCACTCTCAGAACGCCGCGACATTAATAAGCGTTTCGGGTCAGACAATGAGCGGTGGAGTAATTCTGACGAGCAACTCGCGCGCGTAGCTATTCGTCTCGGAAGGATTTGTCGCCAGCGGGTGGAAGAGCTCTCCTCTCGAGTAAAATGGAATTAACGTTGTTACATAGATCTTTAAATTCCAGTGAAAGATGCGCGAAATGGATTTCATATCTCGCGATGTCGATACAACTGTTTGATTCAATAAATATGTTATTTTACTATGCGTAATAATAAAGGAATATATGTGTTATAATTGAAACATTATAATATGTTCGTAATGTATATATTACAGGATTTATCACGTATTGTGTTACTGTTTAAAATACACTATAATTATATTAAGAATTTTGTAATATTAACAATTAAATATCGTGACATTATAAAAATTAATTATTAGAATTTTTTTTCCAAATAATCATAAACAGTAATGGGTAATTGTTATGTACATTTTATACCAATAAATAAACAAAACGCGTGATAAAAAATGTCTTATCATGAATACTTTACCGAAGGTTCAAAGCTATGTCGAGTTTTTAAATAATGTATTGTGTCTTGTCATATATACGTAACTGAAATAATTCTTTACCGCGGTCCATTGTGACCGTGAGATTTATTACGGACCTCCACTCATCCTATAAATTACAGTATAGTATATGTGTTAAAATCGTGCGTGCTTCCATTTTGCGAACGAAGATAATTTAAATGCGCGTGACTGAGAAGATGAACCGTCGAGGTAAATAATACAGCACGTATATATGTCGAGAAGACGCGGGGGATGGGTGCATGTGAAACACTGAGGTCTTAGATGTCTGCTCGAGCAACCTGTACAATTCGAATAGAAGGGAAGTACAATGGCGGAGATACTGCAAATGCGAGAATTCGAGCGGCATCCGAGGAAAGTTCGTAGACCACTCGTTTCCTCTTTGGCGGAAAGAACTCGAAAGATCGGAGAAATTGCTGAGTTACTACTGCATCAGGCTTTAGCATAAAGTGGAATATGGTGGTACTGCAGTGTTACGGAACTTTAGTGGCCGTATAATCCCGCGTCGGTGCACGCGTGATTCTCAACCGTCGACTTTAATCGCAATTATATTGAAAGTTCGATTCCAGTTTAACTTACCCTTATGTCTGCCGCGCGGTTAAGAAACATATTCTCTAAAATAAGATGAGAAATGGAAGGAATGTCAAAAATACATAACGTAATGCCACACACTACATATGCTGACTAAGTATTTATTGCATATTTATTTGTGTATCTGTATCAAGAATTGCTTGTATTAAAAAATAAAAAGAAGGTTAATATATATATAATTAAGGCTCTTTTCTATTCGTTCAAATTGTATGCTATAAAATATGCCACTTCAACACGAGAGCACTTCTGAGCAGAATAAACATTCCAGCAGTTCCAGTTCAGCAATCAATCTAGTATAACAGAGAATCTCACCTATATCATATACGTATTCAAAAGCGAGCTTAAACTTTACGAAGCCCATTAGCGAGTAACTAGGGGATGTTCTATCGAGCGAAGTCAGCGGTTAAATTCGCGAACGTCCAAATCTCACGAGGCCGTTCAACCTCACGGCACGGTAGTGCCGTCTTTAAGGGCACCAATTCTGAAGCGTCTACGTGTATACGTGCGTGCGCTTCGAAGGGAGTATGGTATCATCAAGAGTCGAGAGAGGCGAGTAATCGAAAGAGTTGGTCCTAGCGAGTGGAGGTCTGCATCGTCTCCTCGTAGTGCGACACTTGACCCATGGCCAACGTATGGATATAGCAAAGGTCAGAAGACTGAGAAATCGCACGCATTGAAATTTGACGCTCTGGGAATTTAATGCAGTGGGAATTAGGCTATATTAAGTGTGAACAATGCCGTAATTTTGGTACATTTGTTCTATCCTGGCACGATAACGTTCATTGCGCAGTAAACGACTTAGAATATTAAGGCAATAATATAGTGGCGCGCCAATAATTCCGCGGGTGCGACTAAAAATAATATTAAATAAATGTCATCCTTTTATAGCGCTAAAACTTTTTCGACTAGTATTAAATACATCAAAATATTGCAATTTATTAAGACGTCTTATGTACTTAAAGAGTTCATTAAATAAATAGTAAAAATACGACAAGCGTTTTGTCGAGACTTTCTTATTTCTAGATTTTTTAAATCTTGATATAAAAATCAAATCATCTCTTTCAACTCAAAAATCCCCATTCATAGATTTTAACATTAGATTTTTTTAAAGACTGCCTTCTAATCACTTATCTGTAATTTAATTACATTACACTTTAATTATATTAATTTTGATTCAGATTTCTTCATCTTACAATTAGTTTTACAGCAGTTTTAATGTATTTGAGTAGTGACCATCAAGTAAGAGCCTGGCCATTAATCGACTGTGTGCTGATTGGTGTTGACAAACCATGGCAGAAGTAATCCAAAATATAAAAACAAAAGCGTCAAAACAAACCCGGTCTATATTTGTTATGATTTATCATACAAAACATGTCATGTGTCTCTAACTGGTACATAAATTCTACATAGAGTGCATTATTTTTAAATACAGTTACCATTATATTTGTCAAATTGGCCAGATTCTTACTTGAGGGTGCTTGAGGGTCTCCATATTTAAACTTTTTAACATATTCAATTGATTCTCGTTACACCTGTAGTATAATATATGTATTAGTTCGTTTTCACACACCTTTTCTCCAAACTTTTTTCAAAACCAACTTCACAATGCTTCTCTAATATAAATTTATGATGAAAAACTATTGTGCGTACCGAAAATAAATTTCAAGGATAAGCGATATGACAGGACGAAGTATAAGAAGCTTATACTATCAAATGAAGATGACGAAGGTGGACTGCCAAAAGCTGTGTGATATGGGATGATGACAAGTCAAAAGAGAAGGGTGTGTCAAAGGTGCGTTCTCGCGGTTAAAGGAGGAACGGTCGGGTTGAAAGGTTGCTCTGGGACATCGTAGGATATCACGGATGAAACTAGGCGCGAGCAGGTTCGAGGAAATTGCCACTCAGAAAGTTATACGTAACCGCGCGAGGGGATTACAAAACTTATTGTATGGGAAGAAAACGAGGCGGCGAACAGAGTCGCGATTCTGTATTCTTACGACCGGCAACGCGATCCTCATACGAAAATAGCGTCCAATATCGTTCGCCATTTTGGGTAGCTTAAAGTAGATTGGAGGGAGGACGGTATGAAATAGCGATGATAGAAATTTTGACTGCCGCAAATTAATCCGTGTGGTTTCTTATATAGCAACTGTTAAACTACGTAATATAATTGACGTAGCAATTTATTTATTAAAATATGTATAATTTTATACGTAGGAGAATTTTGAAATTAATCTCAATATACTCGAGAAAGAGTGCGCGCGGAAAATTGAAGAAATCCGAGTTGCGTGAAGATCGGGTTGATCTGAAGAGATCGAGATTGCGTTGCGGAAGAATTGAAAAAGGAATCAAGAGCGTCATTGTTCCGGAAAATTGCCACTCAGAAAGTTACGCAACTGAGAAAATTACAAAACTTATTGCGTGGAGGGGAAACAAGTCATCGAGCGACACCGCAATGCAACATCTTCACCCCTCCAACTTCTTGAAATTCCATGCCTTGCGTGCTATTTTGAAGCGGAACATAAGTAAGATATCTCGTATCTGCAATATCATAATTCTCCCAGCAGAGATGCAATGTGCAAATTACACGCGGAACGACTGACTGCGCACCGTCGTCGTCTCTTTCAGTTCAGTACAGTAACCGGCGAGCGTCCCCCGAACTAGGGAAGTAATTTCGCATAAATTACACTTGTAAAGAAACTCGATTATAACAGATACGTCGGATCGCTTTATTTAACATTCGGTTAAAAAAAAAAGAAAAGAAACGTGTGTTTTTGTGCTTTCCTCTTTTTCTTGTAGCTTCGCATCATATATTTATACATAACAGGATTATAACAAGATTGTTTTATTGTGTCAAGAAACGTTACGTAAGATTATAACAATACACATATATATATGCAAATAAGAATTTGTATTGTGCATAAGAAATCTAGGAATAAAAATTTTGCCTCTTTACACTATTGATTCTCTTCATTGCATAATTCATCAATTTTTTAATTTTTTTTTACAACCCTGCAACGCTGACTTTTATTCGCGCGCGAGTAATATTCGCATTGCTATATACTATATACACAGGTTGTTTATAGAGAGAGAATTGTAAAGGCGGTCTATTCCGTAGGAATTGCCACTCTCGGCGAGATAACGCAACTACCAAAACTTTCGTCGGAAAAAAACGTATCATTCGGCACGGTTGTACGTTTCTGAGGCTCGGAAGTGGAGTTCCGGGGGCGGAGTCGCGTGTCGCAAGTTTCCGGCCGCGCGCTGCTTGTAAGAAGAATCGACGCCCGGCGCTTCTCCTCGTCCTCCCATACGCGAAAGTTCGAGCAGCTTTGGGCTACTCTTATACGATGAAGGATGAGGACAGCCGACAGACACGGTCATTTGTTATTTATACCGATCATTACACTTCGACGTGACTGAAATGCCCGACGAGTCGCGAGTCCTGAGACGGACCTGCGACGATGACAATGACGCTTTATCATTCCGCGCCATGATTTCTTCGCGCGCCGAGATTCGTTGACGTTTCGTTTTCGATTATCGCGGATACCAGTTTGAGGATGAATAACTTGGACGCAAGTCATTGGAGAATCAACGGATATCCATCGTTGATTCTCTTACGTTTCGACGATGGATGTTCTCGCTGGGAATTCTTCTGAAATGTGCGAGCTCGCAATACTCGATATATAAAACAACATATGTAGATATATTATTATCAAAAGATACGAATAATATCCAGATATAAAAATGTTTTAACATAATATGTAACATTTTAAACTCTGACATGTATGTATACATGTACTTTATATAGATAGAAATACACATGTATATATACGTCTAGAATATCATGCAAAGTGATTTGGAAGTTGCTTCAAAGTTTGGGAACTTCATGATGCAATTTTCGTAATAATTACTCGTAATTACCCGCTAGTTAAGGGACGACGATGGCGCGGAGGAGCGCCGCACCTCGTCTTCGCAGCGTGGAGAGTATGTGAATAATAAAAAGCTCCTGGAAAACATGCCGCGCACCGCATCGATCGGGATAAACTCCAAACGTGAGAATATTGACGCGAAAAGGGAGTGTGAGAGGTCAGCGGGTATATTCCAGGCCTGTGAAGTTACTGTGGCAAGCATTCTTCTCGTACTGATCTTTTTTTCCCTTTTCTTCGCACGACTTCATCCCGAAGAGAGAAATAAAGAGAGGGAGGAGAGAGAGAGAGAGAGAGAGAGAGAGAGAGAGAGTTGGCGCTGGGCGCGAGAAGCCCCGTTAAAGCCTTCGCTTTAAAGCTTTGCAACTTGGGCGGAAAGTTCGCGTTCGAACTATCGGGAAAACCTCGCGCCGCAGTATAAGCCCGACCTTACTGATATTATTGCCCTACAGCCGTGCCTCGCACCTCGCGATGTCCTCGTTTCGCCTCCGCACTGTCCTTCTCGGTTTGCTTTTTGCTTACTTTTCAGTCACGGGGTATGCACACGTATAGCTACGGAAAAACAGTCGTGAGTTAATTGCCTCGCAAAAATCGCCTTGTCACAGCACCGGCATTATATCTGGCCGTATCTTTCTTTGTAATTATATAGCATTCGACTTCGTGACAAGGAATTAATAAGCGTTATTTTGAAATAATTTCCAGTTTCAACTCTATTACATGATTTTCAGTACATTGAATGCATAACCATTCGTGTCCAGATGATATAACCGTGGAGTATGTCTCTTTTTCGATTACTATTTATGAAATAATTTACTTATTTCAAGATCTAGTATGTATTATATTTCTTTATTACGCAATACATATTGAAATATCTCGTTAAATATACAAACATCTCTTTAAAGTAAGATTCTTGAGAGTAATAGTCCGTGAATGAAAACAAGTATCTCAGTCTGAAGCAATCCTTTCAAATTATTTGATGTTTGTACTTTGCATAGAGATCGAGATTGTGTCTGTATCTCGAGTGCCTATCTTTCGTTGCACAGATACATTTCTTAATTAAGAATTTTAAAAATATATAATATAACAACAAAAATAATATTTTAAAAACAACTATGTGTAATAAAATAAGCGGAAAATTATTATAATTTACACAAAAACGTTTTATGAGATGTGCATATTTATCGACTAACCTATTACGTCCAGTAAATATTTCATATAATTTATAATACATTATATTTTTACAATAATATTTTAAATATTTGATAAACGACAATGAGAAACAAAAATCAATATTGCAACTAAATAGTTTTACACAAAAACACAAATATCAGATATAAGATTTGTGCTTCGTATTTATATTAGTATACTATTGATTTTGAAACAATCCTATACAATTTCAATTAATCAAAATACAGTATGATTTAGATGCAGCGTTTCAACGAAGGAGAATCTATACCGGTATTATTATAGAGCATATCTATCGGCAAACGTTATTTCCTTCATCAGTAAGCGCAACGGCAGCGTTCTCCGTGCATCAACATGTACGCGAAATGAAATCCTATTGTCATACACCCGCGGGTATTGTTGAACATGCGAAGAAACGATCGACACCAAGCGGCGACAGCGAGGCAATTGTGTTATACTAACGCGCTAAGCATAATCGAGTGAAATTCTACATTGAGGCACCATTTCGCTTCTGTTTCGGAAGTTAATATTGAAGCGAAATGCAAAATCACGAATATAAATTTTAATTCGAAGATAAAGAAGATTAAGAACTATCCTGTAAGGACCGCTTATTCAGCAACGTAACAGCTGCGACGACGTCACTAAACGCGGGGTGAAATTTCTTTTATCGATTTGCGGGTGGAATTAAATTTTACGACTCGATTTGGTATATACATTGAAAAAAACAATTTATTATTTGCAAGCAAATAGTTCTTTGAATTTAGTTTCCTTAATTCAAAGAAGTATTAAATAGAGAAAAAATATTTTAAACTCAGAAAAATGTTTTCTTAAACCTACCCAATACTTCTTTGAATTAAGAAAACTAAATTCAAAGAAATCTATTTTCTTGCAAATAGTACATCTTTTTCAGTGTATAATAAACGCTATAGGTACAAGCGCAACAATGCGCATTGCTTATGTCGATACGTTACTCGATTCCAGCAAGAGACTCGTTTTCAACAGCACCCCAGACACATTTTCCTAACAATGCGCGACCAACGCGTTCTCGGCCTACGAGCGACAAAAATCGTTTCGGTGCGTGAACTCTGTAACTTTTCCTATGTCGAATCATATTCCAACTTCGTGCTCTGCACTAAAAATCTCGCTGCAGAGAATTGAACGAATTATTATAAGGTTACATATGTGATTTACTGTAATAAAGCTGTTTCCTGTGGAACTAATTTATAATCGTATTATAACCGTTTATCATTATAATAACTTACTTTTTAAAGAATATGGGATAAATCATATTTAACTGATCTGATTACAAAAATGGAAATAATTTGAGTGATTACATAAAAAGTAAGTCGAAAAAGAAGATAGCATTATATAGCGTAATCAAATTTTCAAAGATCAGGAATTATTTTGCTATTGCGAGATAATAATATCGAAAAAAAGGTGAAAAAGTAAAATAATAAAATAGTGACGAGAATCCAAACAAGATTCGATCGCAGCGTCAATCCCGTTGACTGGCACGGTCGGTATAAACTGGTCCGCACGACCGTGACTGACATTGCGATTGAACAGAGTTTTCGGATTATTTACGATTCATTAACGGCCCGCGGCTACCGTAGATTTCCGATTGTATGTACATATCCTTCAGACTTACAACGAGAACTCGCGATTCCGTGAGAAATCGGCCGCCACCACACGAAAAACGATTCGCACGGAACGTGCCGAACTATCCGCCCGCAGTTGCGCTCCGTGCCAAGATATTTAATGCAAGCACATCGATTCACCGAATCCCTTCACATTTTTCTCGCTCGACCGGAACATCCGACTGAGGTACCCCGAAAGGTTGCGGTGAAAATTCTATGAGCGATGACGACCATGCGGGGATAATAATCTCCGATCCGAGGACCGGAAATACCGGAGGACCCTCTCTGTGCCACCGGACCAACGCACCGGCCGGCGTAACTATCCAAGTTACGAGCTATACGCGACGATCGTAGATCTGAGGATAAACTAGTAGAACGAAACTGCAATCGCACGAACGCCACATGGAAACCACATTGAACATTCATTGATTAATCGATTGGAGAACACGTTTTAGACCGTATTGAACTTAACACATAAAATTTGTGTGTGAAATAGATTTTCGCGCGAAGTGGATTCTCTCATCTCTGTGATCGACTTTGAGCACTCTCAAAGTGCTATGCACGACGCAGCAAAAGTTTCGTGGACAATCTCTCTACAACTATTAGATATTTCCAATTTCACTGTGCCTTATTCCTATTTTGCGTAGCAGAAAAAAATTGAAGTTTTTAAACAATTCTAAAATCCAGTGCATAAAAATTTGTTCATATACGCAATAAAATTTAAAATATTTACTTTCAATAATATTTCTTATTTCTAAATCGCGCTTCGAAACGTGAAAAGTTGTTGACAATTTAAAAATCGCTTTCATAAAAACTCGTTCCAGATATATGAGAGAGGAGAGCAAAAGTAAAATCAAATAAGATATCACGATTGAGAAGGCGTTACGTCATTGGCTGAAAACGTCTTACGCGAATGAGGTCATTTCTCGTATAGCAGATCCAACTTGATACATCGAGCGAGGAGTGACACTCGCGTTTCTTGATTAGCCGCATAATCTTTTCGTCTGCCCCTGATAATATCAGGCCGTCCCGAGGCGAGGGGAGAGCTTCCCGGTAGAATGAGAAATGTTCTTGGACCGCGTTACCAAACGATTCCGCGGGAACGAGCTCTTCCTGATACCTCGATCCCGCGTTCCCCATATCCGAGGCTCGTTCATCGTGAAGCGCGGCTCATGAATTCCTGCGAATGCCGGTTCTTATCGCCGGGACACGTCGTTGCGCATGAAAGGCGCGCGCCTTTCGGAAGAAGAATGATCGTCGTTTGCGCAAAGACCGTGTGAATTGCGCCATTACATTTTGCGAAGCTTCTTCTCCTGACGCGCTTCTTCATATTAACTTCTTTCTCATGATGCGGCATTCCTAGGGCCGATCATTTCTCATTGTGGATATATACGTTGTAAATAGGGCTCGCGTAAATGCCGCGCAGCTATTAAGAAGTATATCTCGAGGAAAGTTTTAATACTGCAGATAACGATCAAACTGATATAAGTAATTAAATATATTAAATTATTACTATATAATAACAGTTTCTCATAATGCATTTCAATGAGTTTTCTTATAATCCTATATTCATACTAGCTATTTATGGCTTGACTGAGATTAATATGGCAAATCACATTTTCTAATAGCTCTCTCAAGAATCACAGACATCCGCCTTAGCGGATTTACAAAAGAGATTTACAAGAAATATTCTGATATATCTTCTTTTTATTGCTGGTCAAGGGAATAAACTATCAACGTTTTTGCTGCTGCGTACGTGATCGAAATATATCGTCTAGCATTCGGTATATTCAAGATATATACTCGCAGCTGCCAATCTAACACGGAACGTATTTTGTACGTGAATTCTAAAATAGATGTTCTTCATCGTTAACTTTAAATAAAAAATCCACAGTTCAAAAATCGGACAAAAATACATCGCGTGTACGGTAAGTAAAGAAGAAATAATTTCTCATATATTTGTCAATTTCATTTCAATATAAAAAATTATCTCGATTATATTTCATATTATCTAGATTGATTGCACATTAATATCTATATAAACGCATATTTAAACAAAAGTTTCAATAATTTAACATAATGTTTTAAAAATTAAATAATTAAAACTTTCGATAACAATAAAAATTAAATCTGGCCATGAGAGTCAACGCGGTTATTTGTGCGTGATAAATCAAAATTTATATTTATTAATTCTTCTTACATCTTTTTTTGTCCGAACGTTTCGGCTCCGCATTGAACCATTATCAGGCATAACAAATACAATTTAATAATTCTCACGGTCTCCGTTACGCTGTGGATGAGCGCTTCAGGACTGGAAAGTCGGAAAGCCGATCTGCTCGTAACGTGCTGACATATGATTGGAATGTGATGTCAAGTGTCACAGTCAAGTGATCAGGAGAACGCAAGTATATGAGACTTGATATCGTGGTAATTTTTAAATCCATTGTTCAGCAATGCGACTAATAAAACGTGCTTATGTGTCGTCTTAGTCGCATTGCTGAATAGTGGATCAAGAGACACGGTAGTGTCTCGCGCCAAGTATATACGCAAAGCGAGACCGCACCGTGACTCTATTACGCGACGCAACGAGTAAAAATGACCACGATATCAATTTTTATACTGCTCGTAACGTGTTGACGTATAGTTGGAATGTGATGTCATAGTGTGATGTCAAGTTATCAGGAGAACGCAAGTATGAAAATTGATATCGTAGTCATTTGATCATTTTGACTATATATGACATCGCATTCCATACGTCAACACGTTACGAGCGAATCGGCTTTCCGATTTTCCAGTCCCAAAGCACTCATCCACAGCGTAACGAAGACCGTGAAAATTATTAAATTGTTATGCCAAATTATTAATTTGTTATGCCGCTGATAATGGCTCAATGCGCAGCCGAAACGTTCGGACACAGATATAAAAAGAATTAATAAATAAATTTTGATTTAACACGCACAAATAACCGCGTTGACTCTCATGGCCAAATTTAATTTTCATTGATAATTTTTAAAATATTTATTTTAAATCTCTTGAAAACATATATTAAATTATTATTTTATTTTGGCATATATTTTTCTGTAATTGAAAAATTTACATAAGTATATAAGTTATATACTTATATACTTAAGTATACTTGTATATTAAATATAACGAAAATTACCGCTAAAAGATTTTTGGAACATAAGATCCAAACAAAATAAAATATTAACCAAGAATACGACTTAAGATACGCAACAAAACTTGGCAAACTTCCTATGACGTCATTACACCTTAAGACGGGTGAAACTCGGAGATGGATCTTCTCGCCTAGAAAGACGAGAAACTTCACACTTCCATCGTCCTCTTATTGTCTTTCAATCACAAGCGACACGCTTCTGTCCACTGGACCTAATTCTCTCAGTTATTTTACTCCGCTATTTCTTTAAGACTGAGAATAAAATAATATTTTCCTTTTTAACAGAATGGCTTTTTTGTCTTAAAAGCAAAATTTTGATAAATTCAAAGCTCATACGGTCTTAAATTTGTATAGTTTTCAATCCGTTTATATTAATCGTTATTGTAATGAGAGATATCAAAACAAAGACGATGGGAATACTTTACACTTAATATTAAGAAATC